>NW_007185372.1:242366-250389 GCF_000164805.1 Carlito syrichta
CCAGGTGACAGGTGCTTGTGACACCCTGCCCCTCCCTTCCAGTCTCCTAACCATTAACCTCCTGCCTTCTGCCACGTCCTGCGGGCAGGTGGGAGGCGAGGCCGCGCGAAGATGGGGGCCGGGGTGGTATTCCAGAGCGGAAGACTCGGCGTGATTTCGATCGGAGAATTACGACAGAGTAGGAGGAAAAATTCATTCTGCTCTCTAGGGTGGAAAGAATGAAAGGTCTCAAGGCTTGCAGAAATAAATATTTGACTCAAATGAGCAGTGAGGACTCAAATGAGGGAGACTAGACCCAGAATAGGCCTCTCTTCCTTGGGGAAGGAAAGGCAGGTCTGGGGGTCCTTGAAGGCCCCTTTGGGCGAAGTCAGGCTAAGTCTTACTGGATTAAACTGGACACAGTTACTGTCCTTTCTCAGAAAGCCTTCACTGGGCTTATGTCACTTGCCCAGTCTGCAGTTGGATGTTTTTCACCGAAAATCTCCTGATATCCTTTGTGAAGTTATTCCCAGGGGATACACCCCTCTCTTATTCCAAGGCACACATTCCTTTATGGCATTTCCACATTAGGATGATTATGTAAGTTCTCAGGCAAAGGCGTATCAACATACCCTCTATTAGATGACATCCTTGGCTTAAACATTCCATTGCGTGAATCACCTGGGTGTTCTACACTAATAAGCATGTGTGACTTGCAGACCCAGAGGGGCCCTCAGAGGCTCTCCTGCAGCCACAGTTACAGGCTGCGTGTCTTAGAACATCACTGCGGCTTTTGTGTCTTAGTTTTCCCTTTATGGACCAAAGCTCATCATGGTAATCTCAGTCGAGCAGGGAGAGTGACCTGCACGCGCTGTAAGCCACAGTCATGTTCTCTGTGGAAGTGGTTCTCTGAACTAGCGGCTGAAGTACAGCACCCGTGGGGCACTCATCTTTGCTCTTGTTTACCAGTCTTAGCTCAAAATCACACCTTACTGATTATCTTAAAATATTAGACAGTTATGGGAAAGTATTGACATTTGAAAGCATACTTTGGTTGACCTCAATTTCTGAGTCTGGTATAGGGAAGAAGCATTAAGTTTCGCTAGTTCTTTGTCAGTAGCTAAGCTAAGGTGACCAATATATCATTGTGGTTAAAGAGCCTTTGCCCTGGGTTCGAATCCTGACTTTACTATTAACTAGCTGGGTGATCTTGGAAAAGTTATGAAACTTCTCTGTGTCTTAGTTTCTTAAATCTATATCCCAGGGATGATGGCGATGGTGATGATGCTAATGGCCTATCTTGGGTTATTGGGAAGATTAAGTAAATTAATTCCTTTCACTTCCTTAAAAGAGTACCTGGCACATAGAAAGCACTTATTCTACAAAAATACCAAGTGCCTGCCATATATCAGGTGCCAAGGATCCAGCAGGGACCTTTTTTTTTGCTGAGCTTACGTTCTAGTGGGGAAAGGCAGTCAATAAACAGATACATAATGTGTCAGGTGGCAAAGGTGTTAGAAAGAAAAATAAAGCAGGTAAGGAGAGAGAGATGGGAGGTAGAGTGGTCAGGGAAGCCACCTCTGGTAAAGTGACATTTGCAAAGACCCCTGAAAGAAGGGCGAGAGGGAGTCATGTGGACAAATCTGGAGGAAGAGGTTGCCGGCAGAGGGAACTGCAAGGGCCAAGTCCCCAGGTGTTGGGGCTAGTGACTGAAGAGGAGAGTAGTTAGAAATGTGTAGGCCTTGTACACTGTGGTGCAGTTTGGGTTTTCCTCGGGGAAGATGGGAAGACACCAGATGTTTCTAAGCAGAGGAGTGATGTAGTTTGTGTTTGTTGCAGATGTGTCCCTCTGGCTGCTGTGTGGAGTAGGATGTAGCAGGATGTAGCAGGAATGATAAAAACAGGACTTAGGAGACTCCTGCATCAGTCCAAGCAAGATGTAATGGTGGCCTAGACATGAGGGAAGGCCCTTGCTACTATCATACAGCTTTGGGAGTTTTGTTTTTGTTTTTTTTTGAGTTGGAGTCTCACTCTGTCGCCCAGACTGGGA
Organism: Carlito syrichta; assembly: GCF_000164805.1. Lineage (NCBI taxonomy): Eukaryota > Metazoa > Chordata > Mammalia > Primates > Tarsiidae > Carlito > Carlito syrichta. The sequence goes on from NW_007185372.1 coordinate 244,396, forward strand.
GTGCAGTGGCCACTCCCGGCCACCGCAGCCTCGACCTGCTGGGCTCCGGCGATCCTTCCGCCTCAGCCTTCCAAGTAGCCGGAATTACAGGCATGCGCTACCACGCCTGGCTGATTTTTTGATTTATTGTAGAGATGAGGTCTTGCTGCCCAGGCAGGTCTCGAACCCGCGGGCTCAGGCAATCCACTCACCTCAGCCTCCCAAAGGCGCGGGATTACAGGTTGAGCCACCAAGCCTGGCTGGCTTTGGGAGTTTATGTGGCCTTCTGAGCCTCAGTTTCCTCACTTGCAAAATTAAGGAATTGGTCTCATTCATCATTTCCTCATGGCTCTTAGAAAGTTCTTCTGGTTCCTGAAAAGCTGTGTAAATGCCATCTAAATTTAAATGGGTTTGAAAGTAAGTGCTGCTGAATAAAAATAATCTTGGGTTGAGTCTTTTGATAAGTGGTTTTGTAGGGTGAAGCATAACCCTCTGATTTGTAAGTGGAGTTTAAGATACTGGATTGCTAGAGATGAGTTTCTTATATTTTAGGAATGTAAAGGCTAGGCAGGTACTGAACCTGCCCAGAATATTTTAACATGGAAAATTGCCTTTTATTCCAAAAAATGCTTTATTTCTCTTCAATCAGTTTATAGAATGATTAATTTTGAATATGAAGAGCAGAGAGAAAGCCTGATGAATTCTTTGTTGTCACTAAAAGCTGGGCAGGGTCAAACTACCACTTACAGGGAAAAGCCATTAGCAAATTAATGAATTATAGAGCTTAACATTTTCTTTTTGAGTTGTCGATAGAAAAATAGGCCAACTTTACTCTATACTCGGAGTATAGGCATTTTTGTGTATAAAACATTAACCAAGATTGGGACTCATTTATGAAATACAACAGTGAAATTTCAAGATGAACTTCATTACTGCTGGAAACCACTAAGGAGATTAAAGAAGAGGGTATTAGTACTAGATTAGTACTCTCTTCTTTAGTACAGACAGAGTATTAGTACTAAAAAAAAGTATAAACAGATCTTTGAAGATGGACTTTGCTAAGTGATCTTTCCAGAAGAAAACAGTAGATCACTTCCTTCTTCCTCCCATTTTGTGTGTGTTATTCCAATATATGCATGCAGAATTTCTAATATTGGGAGGAGAATAATGTATTGGTGGCAATTCAGCAAGCATTTTATCAGTATTGATTTGTGCTATGGTACTATAAACCAAGAAGAGATATTTGAAAATGCATGAGTCCTGTCCTCAGGAAGCTTACAGCCCACTCTGAGGCACAATGGCAGGATGTAGTAGTGGGTAAGATAATAGAGGTCTGAGCACTGATGTGGGAGACTCACTGTGGAGGAGTAGGCAACTTTCTGGAGGAGACGGTATAACTTTGAGCACCTGCCCGGCAGCAACTTCCACAGAACTACAAAAGGTCTTCAGTGACCACATTGCAGCTTTATTTGTGACTTGAATTCTAAACCCGCTATTCCCCCTAGTGTGGCAACTAGCTGAACCCCTGTTCCCAGAGACTGCCTTTTGTCTCCTGTCCTGGTTCAGTGTAGGCATGTGCCTCTTTCCCTTACCCTGTGCCTGTCTTCTGACGTCTCCTGTGGGCCTTGATCCCTCGGCCTGACTTGGCCCTTCAGACCACTTGTTTTCTACCTGTGTGTATATATACATTGTCTAAAGCAGGGTTTCCCTCTGGGGAATGGGCCACCTGAAACCCAATTCCCACAACTACACGATATCTCCATGTAGCAAACACACATGTGTTCCCCCTGAATCTAAACTACGATTTTTAAAACATGATGGTTTCTCAACACTATAGACTAAAGTTTTAGGCTGCTTTGACTCCCTCCCAACCTCAGGCCCCAAAGGGTGGTGGTAGCCCATGTTGAGTAAAGATGTTAGAGGCCCTTTCAGGCTTTCAGTTCTTAGTTATTTTTTTCAGGCCAGTTGCCTCATGATCAATATTCATGTAGACAGGAAAATACACACACTCAGCATTCTTTTGTTTACCTAGTTGGGTAGGAGGGCAAACATTTATCAAGCTATTTTTCTATGATTCAAAACATGATTACAGTTCTTAATTATTTTAGGAACTATGATCATGGTTATCAAATAATTATTTTAGACACACACACACACACACACACACACACACACACACACACACACACAAGTTTGTGTTGTACCAAAGTAATTAGGGGACAGCCATAAAACTTGGCAGTCAATGCCAGTTCCCAACATTTCATTATTTTTGGTTTATTTATGAGGAAACTAGAGCCAGCCTCCTGCTTGTGTTTTAATTACTTAGTGCAGGATGGATTGATTTCAGAAAACCTCCAGCTTAAGAAGATAATAATATAACCATTTCCAGGAGGAGCTCCAGGCTTCAAAGGTATGTGCTGCTTCATGCCCTGGGGATGTCCATCACCACTGGCCCTTTAGCTGTCTAAGAGGTCCTTACTGGAACAAAAACCCTGACTGATGGAGAAGCAGAATGCATGTTGCTGAGGGAAACAGAGAACCCTTGCTTCCTGCGCTTGGAACTGGCAGCATGAGTGAAGGATATTTTAAGACTCTTCTCAGCGGGGCTTTGTGCCTATACTGAGTCAGTGGTGTGCTTCTGTGCCCTCTCTCCAGCCTCACCTTTCGGCATTTCCAACAGGCGAGTCTGTGGTCAGCCACTCTTACCCATAAGGAATGTGACAGCCCTGTGTGGTTGTGCCCCAGGCCTAACTAGGCTCTTCTCATTATACTTGTCTTTCTGTTTTCACTTGCTGGTTTATAGCCATCCTTTTGTTGCCTCTGTGATTTTATTTTCTTGTTGTCAAGTGGCATAAAATGTTTCTTGGTTTTGTAGTTTCAAGGAAACTTGCCTGTCTTGGCTGAGTGGAAGGAGACCAAGATTCAGATTTAGCAGTCATTTGGAAACCTCGACTAATGGGGAGGGAAGCTTGGGAGGCATGCTGCCAGGTGGTCATTTGATTTTTACAAGAAACATATTTGGGTGACACAGATTTCTGGACTTAAAAGGTGAACTACACAGAACAGGGGTTAACACAGCACAGTTTCTGAACAAACTACCATCCAGAGGAGACCTGGCAATTTAAACAGCTTCCAAATATGATTACCCAAAGCAATTCAGAGAAAGCATACATTTGTTTATTCAACAACTATTTGTTGAGTTGGGATCTGTTTTAATTGCCATTATGATAATTTTTTTTAGTTTCTTAAAAAAGACAAAAACAACCACACACATTTGTACTTAAAATACTTGCTCTCCTCTTAGATATGTGTTTCTTGAGGGTTTGTCTGCTGTCCTCAGATTATAGATTCCTCACCTGTACACTGCCTCTTCCATGTGATAATATTCAGAGTGGATCTAAGTGTTTCCCTGCCAACATGGCAACGTAGCACAGGAAATGAAGATGAAATGTTTTAAATTCGGGGGCTGGTTCCATCCCACCTCCATTCAGATAACACAATTTCTGTCTAAATCTAGTTTATCTAGGCCTGAATTGTTCAAATAATTTAGAGAAAGGCTAAGAGTTGAAGAAAATGTTTTAAATTGAAGAAGAAGTTCAAATCGACAGTTTACATTGATTAAACTCATTGTATTTCATTCATTTACAACATTTTTTTCCTCCTAAACTTAAGAATTAGTTGAAGCTCTTTAAATTCTAGGGGTTTGGTGCTAGGCATGACTTTTCAAGGGTTCCTGGTATGTATGTGTGTGTGAAAGTGGGTGGAGTGGGGAGAAGGGGAAATTTCAGCTTTAATTCTTACTTTAAAATGTTTATTAATACATAATAAGTGCAACCCCTTCGGGTCCCCTCCCACTGTCGGAGCTTTTCTTTCCTCTCAGTAAATTCTGCTTAAAAAAAAAAAACACATAATATTTGTGCATTTTTATGGGGCTACATGTGATATTATGTTACATACATAAAATGTGTAATGATCAAGTTAGGACATTTAGGGTATCCATTGCCTCATGTATTTATCATTTCTGTGTACTGGGAACATTTCAAGTCCTTCCTTCTAGTTATTTTAAAATATAAAATATAGTGTTATTAATTCTAGTCACCCTACACTGCTATTGAACATTAGAATTTATCCCTTCTGTCTAACTGTATGTGTGTATCTTCCTCCTGTGCCCACCGCCCTCCCTTTCTTCCCAGACTCTGGTATCACTGTTTTACTCTCTACCTCCATGAAATCAACATTTTTAGCTCCCACATATGAGAGAGAACATTTGATATTTTAAAGCAATTTAATACCAGGGAAAACTCCATCATGAGGAAGAGAAGACCTCATTTTTTTTTGAGATGACTGAGGCTGAGATACAAATATTAAAACCTTTGTCACTTTTCTCAGTGGTCTCTCTCTGTTAGCAGGTGCTCTCCTTGACACTAATCTGGAACTTTCTGGAACTAATCTGGAAATTTCCTACATGCAGCTTAATTTCCAGCAGTTCTATTCAACTTAATTAAGCATCAGTCACATATAAAATGCCTTTAATCCTACTTCTCCCCTGGACAGGTTGGCCCACTTCATTCCTGCGCTCCAGACTCCTGCCCTCCAGACTCTACTCTTTCCATCAGCTTGGGCTCCCCCGTCCCCTGAGCAGGTTCTTCTTCCACAGCCTATCTTTTGTAGACTAGATTTAGTGAGTAGATTCCCACTCAGCCCGAACGAGAAAACTAAGATCAAATAAACACACACTGTTTGGATATGACCCTTCTTTGAGAGGCAGGAGTAGATAAGTTCCTTTCAGGAGCCCGATATTCACCCTTTTCTCTTTTAGTCATCGTTGACTAACTGATGTTATAGCCAGAACAGGCAGAAACGTAAGTGCCATTTCATTTCAAGCCAAAGTAATCTAGCTAATAATTATTCTGGAGAAGTTACACTGGATAATTTATATAGATTATCCAATGCCAGGTGATATGCTATAAATAGAAATGAGAAGGACTACACTTAGTGAGAAAAGAGGATGGGCAAAATTGCTGAGTATGAACAGGATGCATGTTTTTTCAGGTCTAGTGATGATTTTAATCTACAAAGCTGTTCATTCACAGTGTTCCAATAGCAGTTCATAAAACAGTCATAGGCTTACCCCAACTCCCCTAGTAATTATCACACAATGCTAAAATAGAGCATCACCCAGGAATTGGAGAGTACCCACTATAGCAAATTGTGTTCAGTTTTCTTCTTCAATATCAAACTTGTCTTTGGTCACCATAGTGTTTTGTTTTGTTTTGTTTTGTTTGTGTTTTTCACATTCTTACTCTGTGGCCCGGTCTGGAGTGCAGTGGCACGATCATGGCTCACTGCAACCTTGACCTCCTGGGTTCAGGTGATCCTTCTGCCTCAGTTTCCCAAGTAGCTGGGGCTACAAGTGCACACCACCATACCCAGCTAATTTATTTATTTATTTTATAGCGACAAGGTCTCCCTATGTTGCCTAGGCTGATCTCAAACTCCTGGCCTCAAGTGATCCTCCCCTCAGCCTCCCAAAATGGTGGGATTTAGGCATCAGCCACTGTGTCCAGCTGGCATCGTCTTTTAAAAACAAAAACTGTGTAATGTTAACTCTCCTTAAAATCACTCTGGGGATTTTTTTTTTGGTATGTAAAATAAAATCCTAACTCTTTTCCATGGCCTTCAAGGCCTTACAGGATTGGATCTGCCTCTCCAACTTCACCTTTGGGACATGCTCCCCACCCTTGCTCCCCACTCTCTAGCCAAAACTGGCCTCCCTGGTGTTCTTCCTACAGTCAAGTACACCTCATTCCTCAGGGACTTTGCATTTGCTGTTTCCCCTGCCTGTAAGTGCTTCCCCAGGCACTTTTCTGATTTTTTATCCTTAAATTCTTAGCTCAAATGTCACCTCTTATAAGAGGCTTTCCCTAATATATGACCTAGCCAAGGCTTTTTACTGCTTTCTCATCTTCTGCACAGTATCTATCTCCATCTTCAATGGTCTCTCTCTCTTTTTTT
>NW_007185372.1:250825-301932 GCF_000164805.1 Carlito syrichta
TGAGCCACCGAGCCCGGCGGTCTCTCTTTTAAAAAAAAAAAAAAAAATTACCCAGCATGGCCTTTCCACTCCATAAGGTAAGATCCCTGAGAGCAGGATCTTGTCTTACTCTTTCATGGCTGTAAAAATTGGGCATGAAGATGTATTGTTTGAATGAATGGGTAAATGAATGAATGAATGAATTGATGAATAATCCATAACCACAGATCCACAGATGAAATATAACGTCACAGCTGTTGAGGACTCCAGGATCCCAAGGCTGGAGTTAACTTATTTGCCTACTGTTTCAGAGCCTGAGGACGATTCTCCTTGGGTTGACTCTGCACTAAAGTGTCCTTCCCACCACCAAGAAGGCTTGATTCTAGATAGCATATGGGTTCTATATAAGTTCATGTTAGACATTAGCCAAAGTTGTTGGACTTAAATTTAAAATGTCAGAAAGTACTCTTGTAAGCAATGAAAAATTGAATTTGTAATGTCAAGTACAGAAAAAATAATAGTGAAAAAAATCCCAAAGCACAAGCACAGCAATGTAATATCTCTATTAGCGATATGATTGTTTCCTCATCTTGAATGGGTAGAACCTCGGGCTCTTTAGATTAACCTAATATCAATCATTAACTCTGACATCTTCTCTAAGAGGGATGTGCAAAGTAAGTGCTGCCTTTCTAGATTACTTACTTAACAAGAACTTGCAGTGTTCACTGTGTGCCAGGTACTTTTCTTTTTTTTAAATTCGGAGTTTCACTCCATCACCCAGGCTGGAGTGCAGTGGCAGGCTCATGGCCACCCCAGCGTCGACCTGCTGGGTTCAGGCGATCCTTCCTCCTCAGCCTTCCAAGTGGCCGGAACTACAGGTGGGTGCTACCACGCCCGGCTAATTTTTTGATTTATTACAGAGACGAGGTCTCACCAAGTTGCTCAGGCTGATCGCAAACCCCTGGGCTCAGGCAATCCTCTTGCCTCAGCCTCCCAAAGTGCTGGGATTGCAGTCTTGAGCCACCTTGCCTGGCCTACTTTTCTAAATACTTGACAAATACCTTCGCAGGTTGGGTTCTCTGGAAGCAGTAGTTGAAACAGTTTGGGATGTAAGATGCTCATTAAGGATTAACACCTTTGAAGGGAAGGAGAGAAAGCAAGAAGTTCAACTGCAATGCAGGCTCTGCAAAGCCAAAGCCAATCTATCAGAGTGTCCTGCAGCAGGCCTCCACCTCACTCAGTCACCAAACGTCCCCCAAGAAGGACATGGCCTGGGCAAGGCAGTTCCCTGTAGCTGAGACAGACTGGAGTTGTGAGAACTGGAGGAGATTGCCTGCTGACCATATTCCCTGTGCTGAGTGGCAAGTTCATCCTTGAAGTGGGATCTGGGCAGTGCATCTCTGTGTCTGCTCAAATATTAATTCATTAACTACTCTATGAGGTAGGTCTTTTAATTATTCCCATTCTACAGATGAGAAAACTAGGTCAAATAGCAGAGCAGGTACTTGACCTAGTGTGCTCCAGAATCAGAGCTCTTAACTATTCAGTTATGTTGTCTTATTTCTTTGTAGAGAGAGTTGAGGCTAACTTAACAATAACAATAACTTTAACATATTGGCACTGCACTTTAACATTGTGAAGTGCACTCACAGTAGTTTTTTTATTTAGTTCTTTGTTAGTTGGTGTGTGTGTGTGTGTGTGTGTGTGTATGTGTGTGTATATTTGCCTGATCTAGAGTTCTTATTAAGAACATCAAATGGTGATAATTTGGGGTTGTCTACTGCATTTAAACATTAAATTCTGCCTATAAAAATCCAGGAATCAGGACTAGAGGCTGAGGGGCAATGACTGGGCTTGAATTCCAGGATAAGATAGCATATACTAGTGTTCTTAAGATGGCCTGGGAAGAGGAAAGGTCCGCTTAGGAGTTTAGGGCAAGAGACTGAGTAGGTGGAAGAAAGGTTGTAAAATGCAGGGTGGAGCTGGATACCTCTGAGCTCTGCCAGACACAAAAGTGAAGTGTTAGCCCAGAAAAGGACCTGAGGGGAGAGCGGGCAGCACCACCTGGAAGAGGGTAAAGGAAGAAGAGGAAGGGTTCTGTAGGCCTGGGCACTCTTCAGAAGATCTGTAAGATGAGGGGGTGGGATGAGGTGTCAGAACTGGGAGTGTGTCTGTTCATCAGGGTGGAAATGGATGGACTCAGACTGAAGAGGGGAGGACAGAGGAAATCCATTAACAGTGGAACGTGTCCCCATCACCTTTTGTGGAATTATAAATAAGTCTTTTAAAGATATTTTGAAATCATTTCCTATATTATGGAATTAGATTTTTTGTTCTAAAGACTGGGCTTAGGTAAGGAAGAAATCCAAGGATGGCAAGTTTTATTCTGAATGATGCAGACGTCACATTTCTCCCTAACTTACAATTCTATTTTTGTCTAGAAGCGTTCATGTGATAGAAGTCATTATCCTTAAGGCCTTCAGCTCCAGTGGGATTAAGTGTTTCACATTCTTTTTCTGGAATTTGGTGAAATCTCTTCTCTGAGCCCAATAGAAAATTATCTGTTTTAATTCCTTGTTACTTTTATTTGTATATAAAACACAGGTCACAGTTCATGCAAATCTTGGTAGTAAGCGCTCTTTGCAAAAATAGTCGGCAGAGATAAAATTCAGCAACATGACATGTAAACTTCCCAACAGACCAAATGTGTCCCCTGAGCCAGGGGGATTAAAGGATTCTACTTGGGATCTGAACGAAGGTTATTCTTGCTACTGAGCTGATTATGTCACCATCGTTGACCCTTAGGTTAACAGGTTCCTTCTCTTGTGACTTATTCTATCCCATTCTCTTGTGGATTTTGATATGATTTATTCATTTGCACATTTTCATAACACAAAAAGCCATCCTAGAAATGTGCCCCATAGCCCACTGCATAACAATACTTTAAATAATTCACAAAGCAAGTACGAAGGCGTTTAAAAAGTAATGTACAACAACCACAAGAGAACTCATGATGCCAAATACAGATCTTGCTTAGAGTGGATACACAAACTCATTTATTACACTAATGCATAGTGGGAGAATGTAAAGAGACATAATGTATCTGGAGTATGATATTCTAGAACCATCCTCTTGAAAATGAGCATGGCTTCAGAGAAACATAGCTGTTTCCTGGAATACACAGTGTGTATTTGAGGTAGAGATTGATAACTTCTTTCTGAATTCTAACATTTCATTGAAGAATTTTTTCCCAAACCCGACAGACCTCTGAAGGCAAAAGTAGGAATAAGCGTGGAGGTTCATTTGTCTAGCTGTAGGAAATCACAGCAATGGTGGAGGGACAGGAGTCTTGGAAGCCTTCATGTTCTCTATTGACTCTTGGATAATGCTGAACTGCCTTTCTGCAGTCACTTCTCAACTGGTCACAGTTCATGCAACCCAGTGAAAATAAGCCATCTTCCAGGGAGCACAAAAAAGGTGGACTTTATATGGTATTTCTATTTTTAGTTTTTTGAGAAGCCTCTATACTGCTTGTAAATTAGTGGTTGCACTAATTTACATTCCCATCAACAGTTTCTAAGGGTTCCCTTTTCTCCAATAAATTTAAAAATTATTATTATTTTTATCTTTTTGATGACACCCATTTTAACTGGGGTGAAATGATGTCTCATTGTGGGTTTGACTTGCATTTCCGTGATCAAAATATCACTTTGTATCCCATAAATATGTGCAGTTGTGATGTAGCCACTAAAAAGGTGGCTATTTCAGTACTTTGAGGTGCTTATATTTAATCCTCAGGTACTGCATGTGGAAGCCACCTCTGCTTCCATAACACTTGCCCCTTCCAAGAACTGGATTCAGTATCAAAAGATGAGCTGTTTCATAAAATGCTATACTCAACAAAAAAATCAGGACACGTTGTTATGAAAAATCAAAGCATTTTACCAGTCAGAGGTGAAATTGCTGGATCACAGGGTATGTACATTTAATTGTTTTTTAGATTCCACTAGGTTTTTGTCCAGGGTGGCTGGACCAACTAAATACATTTTCTACTCCAATGTGTGATGCATCTATACTCAACTGAATCAATCTCAGGACAAATTCATTTTTCTCCTCTAAAAAACAAAGACAAAAATACAATAGGCAGGTCACCAAAATTCAATCTCTAAAAGATATTTGGTCATAGATGCATCTAAAATGAATTTGATGAGCATCCAAGGTGGACCTTTGCCTGTGTCTCTCCTCTGCAATGCACACACATACTCTTTCTTCAGCCTGGTGTTGTTCTAGAATTAACTGTACGCTTTTTTCATGAGATGGCATTCAAGCCACACAAAGACAGCAAGGTCAACGAGGACTAGAAGGGAAAGTAAGTGTGGCTCATAAAACCAAGAGGTATTTAGGATTTAACAAGATTAACAAGTGCTATTGAAAAGAGTTACCTGGCCTGAGTCACGGAGGTGGGGGAGGGTGGGGGGTGGGATATGTCAGCTCAATTCTTTTGGCTTTGTTGTTACACCACATGAATAGAAAGCTCCCCAAAGCTTTACATGACATTGCAATAAAGCTCTTTAGAAAATGATTATATCTTTAATGATTATTTCTCTTGAACCTTTGCAGAAAAGATGAGTCATTCTTTTTCATTGGGCCAGTTATTTGCTGTTAACATTTCTTTTGCTGCCTTGTTGAGAAGGTTATGCCTGAAGCTTGCCCAGGTTCTTAAGCCCAAGTCATCTCATACATATTAAACTCACACTGGAGTCTGTAACAATTGCCACTGAAAAACTATAGTGGATATAGTGCACCAGCAAGCTGAGGAAGACAATCCTTCTTTTTTTTTTTAGTTGGAGTCTCACTGTTGCCTAGGCAGAAGTGCAGTGGCACGCTCACAGCCACCACAGTCGTGACCTGCTGTGCTCAGGCACACCACCATGCCCGGCTAATTTTTTGATTTACTGTAGAGATGAGAGCTTGCCAAATTGTCTAGGCTGGTCTCGAACCCCTGGACTCAGGCAATCCTCTCAACTCCCAAAATGCTGAGATTATAGGCTTGAGCCACCGCACCTGGCCTGACAATCCTTCTTTTAAAGCTGTGTGTAAGGGCATGAATGAGTGGAGCTCACTAAATTATAGATAAAGCTAGTCAGTCAAATGTTTACCAATCTTGTTTGTCCCTGGATTTTTCCAGATCAGCATTTTTAGCTTTTATGACAACTGCAATTTTTAGAACACACCATACTTTATATTTTATATGCTGAAAATTGGCTTTAAGTGCTCAGTAACTAGATGATCTCAGAAACGTTAGGTAATCCCTATATAAGCAATTTGCTAAATGCTGAAACTCCCAAAGTTATACTGGGTACATGTGCATTACAATACAGGTAGAGAAACAGAGCACAGATATTTATTTAGATGCTCTTTTTAGATTAGAGCTTTAACTTTTTGAGAAACATCCATACAGATGTGCTCTGCCTGTTAGGGTAGGTAACTTGGTGCATTCATTCTGGTGACACTTCCAGCTGACTACCTCATATTTATTCTTTCCTTCTTCCTTACAGACTGAACCTATTTGGAGGTAAGTGACAATTTGTCCCCTAAAAAGTTCTATTCTCCAAATTTTCTTGCTGTTCAGGGTAGTCCTGTAATGTCATTCTGGCCAATGAGATTTATATCTCAGAAAAGCCAATTTTCCCTATAAAAAGTTGACATGTGCCTTTTGCCCTATGTTCTTCCCCCTCTTCCTCATGGGAACATGGACACAAGGGAAGCAGAAGTCACGCACCAATGGTGGTGGAGCAGAAAGGCAGGAGTCTGACTCTTGATGGCCAGCCCTGGAGAGCCAACCTCTAGTCTTCTTATTTGAGGGACATAAACCTCTTGTTTTAGCCACTGTAGTCAGGTTTCTGTCTTGTGCAACTGAAACACTGATACATGTTGCTTGTTGCACACGATGCATGTTGCACTGATACATAAGGATGCTCATCTATGGAACTCTCGTGCGAAATAAGTGTGGCTCAATTATTCCAAGAAGTACCTGCAAGTAGAGCTCGAAGAAGACTGATTTTCAAACATCTAAAGGGTTTGGTTAACCAAAAGAAAGAAAGAAAACTCTGAAATTCCTCTCTTAATCATAGAGTTGCTTTCAGTGGTCACTATGACCCAAAAGGCAAGAAAATATTTGTCGTTGATGGTCTCAACTTGGCAGAGATTTAGTGGAAGATAACTTTATGGAGTCTGCCTGGATACTCCTGGCCATATTTATTTCATAAGTTCTCTCCTCCCCTCCTGCACCAGCAATACAATCTTGTAAATTTCTTTAGTAAACAAATAAGAACATTAACAACAAGAATCAGATTATCACCCTGCAATGCCAAATAATCAAGCCTTCTTACTGTGTATGTATCTGGGAATGTAGGTGAATCTGTAGGCAAATTGATGCCATTTTTTAGCATAGAGAGCCCTTTTTTTTTTTTTTTTTTTTTTTTTTTAGGTTAAAGCTCTAGTCTGAATCATGTAAAAATACATTTTAGTTTGGTAAATAGAAACGGGCCTGTGAATTGAGAGAATAATCCAGAATGGTGAGACTCTTGTTTGACTTTCATGATAAAGCCCTTTCTACCTCAACAGAGAGAGAACAAGAAGTGTTGGTAGTACAGTGAATAGTTTTATACAAGTGGGATGTTTGGGACTTGTGTATGACAAGGCTGAAAAAGTAGATTTGGATCTCACTATAGGGTGCCTTGGGGCTAGGTTCAGGGGTTTGGAATTTATCCATTAGGCTACCCTTTCCCAAAGGCTTCCTCAAAACTCCAGAACAATGAGATATTTCATAAAAAATACGTTTCCATGGTTAGATAAGCTTGGAAACTATATTTGCTATATCCTTCCCTCTTGAAAATTCACACTACACAATTGCATATTAAAGGCTGAAAAGTTCTGCATTAAAGGAACTGGTTAAACTGAATCCAGGGTTCCTCTATAAATAATGCCTATTAGCAGATATATACTTTGGAAGGTGCTATAAGGGTTGTGGGGAGCCATCGAATGTCTTTGAAAAGAATAATGTAAGCAGATGTTTTAGAAAGATTTATCTGAAAACAATGTACAACCTAGATTAAAATTTGGGAAAGAGAATAATTGAAGAAAAAAATAGAGGCAAGGAACCAATAATTAGGTCAGAATCTCCTCAACCTGGCTTTAAAAGAGTCACTTGGAGAATAAAAAAAAAATTCCCAGACTCCATTGTACTTCTAAAGATTCTGTTTCAGTAGGTGGGAGTTGGGCCTGGAGTGGGGGTAGGGGTGGGGTGAGGGTGAGGGGCAGAGAGAGAGAGAGAGAGAGAGAGAGAGAGAGATTCTGACACAAAAGCTAATGGGCAAATTCGTGAGTCCAAACTAATTTCTGAGCATTATGATCGTCCAGTTGAAAGTTAATAGTCCAAACTTGGATAGAGACAGTGGAAATGGAAAAGATAAGAATGCAATACACAAAGTGAGGCAAGAACCTACACGCCTTGGCAAGTGATTGCATGTGAACAGGGAGAAATTCAAAGAGGTTTTTGTGTGGGTTACTGGGGAGAATGATAGTATCACTAAAGGAGGTTAAAGGTTAGGAGGCAAGCATCATTTTGAGGGAAGTGGATGCTTTGGTCTTGGACATCTTTAGGCTGAAATGCCAACGTATGTGAATGTCCACCAGGCGTTTGGAAATGAAGGTTTCAAATACAAGAGAATGAAGGAATCTAGATTCACAGAGAGATGATAGTTACAACCCTGGAGGTAACTCAGCTTCCTGAGGGAAGAAGTATAAAGAGTGGAAAGCCAGGAATAGAGCCATGGGAGTGCCTGCTTTCCTGACTCATGCTCTCAAGACTCAGTACGAATGATCAGAGGAGCAGGACAGCCAAGAGCTGTATTATGACAGGGGAAGTAGGCCTCCTCTAGAAGGGTGCCCTGGTTTATGGTCCAGTCCTTTCAGCTAGGTCTTATAGCAGACAGCAGTGTGCTGCAGACTTTGAGTTTGACTCCCAGCTCCACTTCTTACTTATATTGTACCCTTGAGCAAGTTTACTGAACTCTCAGAGTCTCAGTTTCCTCACATATAAAATGAAGATGACAGTGCCTCATGCAGTAAGAAAGTGTCTAATATGTGTAACATAGTATATGACGGTATATAATACTATAGTGTATATGTGGTAGCCACTATTATTATCATAGTGAGATGTCCTTTGACTTCTATTTAAAGATTAGTTGTACAGACAAAATAAGCGAAAAGGAAAAATAATAACAATAATTCTATCATCTTAAATAAATCAATTTTTTAAATTTTAGAGGTCTGATTGTTAGTCTTTAACCACATGTGCATGTCATTTTACATAGATATAATAGCCAGGCACAGTAGCTCATGCTTGCAATCCCAGCACTTTGGGAGGTTGAGGCAGGAGGATTGCTTGAGGCCAGGAGTTTAAGACCAACCTGAGCAACATAGTAAGATCCTGCCTCTATAAAATAAAATAAAACAAAACAAAAATACCTAGAAGTATACCTTTCGATTTAGTATTATGTCATAAGAATTTTCTCCCATTGTTACTTAATTTTCATAATTATCATTTGATTTATTCAACAATTTTCTAATCAGTGGACATTTGAGTTGTTTCCAGTGTTATTTTCTGCTTTATTTTAAATGATGACCTAATTAAGTTAAACTTTAATATACCCCTTTAATTTTAATTACTTATTTTCTTCTAGGATTTTCCCAAGCTCTTTAATTTTTATGAATTACTGTATCTTGGATGAACTACTCAGCAACAGAATTATTGGATCAAGAGTACAGTGAATGCTTTTTAAAATATAATACTAAATGGCTTTCCAAGGGTTATACCAATTAACATAGTTTCCAAGGATTATACCTCTTAAACATATGAGTGTACCAGATTTACCATCATCTCACCAAAACTAGTAATGTCATTATTTTTTATATTTTTTGTGGAACAGTCTGACAATAAACAAAGTTTATTGTTGCTTAATTTGTGTTTTATTTTAAACCGTAACAGCTGAGGCTAAATATTGAATATTTGTTTTACTAATTGTATCTCCTCTTATAGAGGAGTCTTGTTGATATTAGTACAAAGGTAAATTTGTTGATGACACATATGTTTATTTTTAAAAATTAAAGGCTTATGGGAGTTGCCCTCAAAATGTTGAAAGAAAATGAAAGCATTAGGTAGGACATTCTGTCAGTCAAGGTCTTAGACATGAACATGGTGAAGAGTGTTTAATAAGGAGTGTATTTACAAAGGTGTGGTAATTTTAAGGGGAACTAATAAGGGATGATGCAGTACTCCAGGGCTGGCAACAATGGTAACACCTTTAGCCCTGAAAAGGTAATGAGAAAGCACAAGTAATGGATCCAGAGTGATAGCTGTAGGAAAGGGATGCTAGACAGGAACTATGGCCTCTGAAAAGGAGACCATCAATTCATGGTGACCCAGCAGCAAGGGAACAGGAAATGGATATCCTGGCCTTGACCATCTCTACCCCTTTTGATCTCTTGGAGTGCTTCCCATTGGTAGAGCCAACCTGAAGTAAAGGCCAACCACCTGAAGCCCCAAGCAAGACGAAAAAAGAGAGGTAATTGGATCTGAAGAGGTACATGAAAAACATTCAGCACAGATATTCTGATATTAAGATATTTTAGTGGCTGGTGATAAGAGTCTTTACAAATGGATGTAAGTTTATTAATCTAGTGAAAGGTATTGAATTTACACAGTTAAGCCTTCAAATTGAAACAGAACAATACATTAATGACATTATTCGATCTTGTTTCGGGATAGAGAGTAGAATTTATTCCTTGCTTGAAGGAAGTTTTATTATGCCAGAATCTCCAAAGCAAGTAAGAAAAAAGCACTTTAAATCTCAGAAGTCAGTAAGAAAGTAAAAGGATAAGCAAATGAGAACAGTCCAGGAATGTTAAGAAGCAAAGGGATTATAGCAAGTTCACCCTTAACTTTCTGATTCAGTAGGTTGGAGTAGGTCCTGGAGATTTGTATTTGTAACAAGGACTCCAGATCATGCTGATGGAGCCAGTGAACTGTCATTTAGAATGACTGGACAACACAAGTTTCAGAAGGAAGCGTCAACATTTACAACCTCACAGACAGTAATGGAATCACTTCAAACTGAAAAGCTAAACTTAAAAATGGCAAAAAAACCTCACTGGGAATGGATTTGCTTGACTTGAAAGCTAGTGTTTGGACCCACGATTGTATATGGCAGTTAATAACAATGATGGCTCTAACATTAAGTACTGCCAACAGGGCAAGCCCTGTACCAAGTATTCAACATTAATTATTTCACTGAGTTATCTCAACAACCTCTTGAGGTACTATTAGTATCTACATTTTATAGATGAGGAAATGCTGGCTTATGAAGATTAAGCAAAAGTTAGGAATTTTCCACTGTGTTGTTCCTCAGGTCCTGAGGTTTCTAGCCTGTCTACCTTCTTTCCACATTTCAGAATTTTCTTATGTTTGTTGTACATATAGTATCCAGGGTTTTTAGTTGTATCTAGCAGGAGAAATAGCGAAAAGTATGTCTATTTCATCTTCTTGGAGGTGGAAATACTTTAAAACATTTTTATAATAATATGAGTGGTCATACGTCCTCACTCTAGTAGAATTACTATTCTCATGCCTTTATAACTCTCCAATCCCAGCTACACAATTTATCAATTATGTGACCTTGAGTAAACACTTCTATCCCCACTCAGCAGTATGAGGTACCACCTCCCCCCATGAGGTGGTGTCAGATGAGGCCTAGTGAACAGTCAGCAGTTTCACCATTACTCAGTGGTAAGGAGGTTATCCCCACCATAGTGTCAGTGATGACTATGTGAAAAGCTGGAATTCCCACCTCTGCCTAGCAGTAATAAAACCCACTACTGGGTTGGTTGAATTGACTTCCACTTCCACCTAGGAATAATAAGGCAACATTCCTCCCTTTTACCCATAAGAGCTGTGTCAGAAAAAGTCAGCAGAAACGGATTTAAAGGAAATCGAGTCTCATAATATGAACATATCAAGGATACAGTCAAAATCACTCAACATACCATGAACCGGGAAGGTCTCAAACTGAATGAGAGGCCAACATCAAGATGACAGTGATGTTGGAATTGCCTGATAAAGATTTTTAGTGGCCATATAGTGGCCAAAAAAGCAACAACAGCAGTTATAAACACATTTGAAGCAAGTGGAAATAATAGAAAAACTTCAGCAAAGCAATGGGTCTCAGAAAAGAAATAGAAGCATACAAAGAAGAACTAAATGAACTGAAAAAGAAAAAGAAAAATGTTTAATGAATGAAGGAGATATAAGCATGAAGGAGAAAGAAGAAATAATTAGTGAAGTGGAAGAAAGAACAATAGAAACTACTCAGTTTGAACAACATAGAGAAAAAATAGACTGGAAGAAAAATTAACAGAGTCTCAGAGCCTGTGGCACTAAAACAAAAGATCTAACAATTATGTCATCAGAATTCTGAAAGGAGAGAAAAAGAGGGCAGAGCTAAAAAAAAAAGTACTTGAAAGAATAATGGCTGAATATGGCAAGAGATGTAGACCTTCAGATTAAAGATGCTAAGTGAACCCCAAACAGAATACATCCAAAGAAGTTCACACCAAGTCATATAATAATTAAGCTTCTGAAAACCGAAGACAATAAAAACCTCTTTAAGGCAGTCAGAAAAAATGATATTTTACCTAAAGGAGAAAGATAATTAGAATGACAACGTGGGGGCCATGACATTCAGGATGTACTAGGAACTCAAATGAATCAACAGGAGAAAAACAAAGCATCTTGAGTTTTCTGTATTATATTCAATGATTGAAGCAAAAATAACACTGTATTATATGGTTCTAAAATGTATAAACATTTAAGACAATCATATTGTAAATGTGAGAGGGTAAAGAAATGTAGAGGAAAGTGAGATTTCTACACTTTACTTGAACTATTAAAATGATGACACTAGTAGACTGTAATAAGTTATGTATCCATAATGAATACTTAGAACAACCACCATGACAGCTATACAAAGAGATACACTACAAAATACTATTGACAAGTCAAAACGGAGTTCTAAAAAGTATTCAAGTAACCCAAAGGAAGGAAGGGGAAAAAACAGAGAAATGAAAAAAACAGAGAGAAAAAATGGTAGACTTGAGCCCTAACACATCAATAATAACATTAAATGTAAGTTGTCTAAATTAAAAGGCAAAGATTTCCAGAGGGAATTAAAAATATGACCCAACTACATGCTGTCTATACAAAGTGAACATAATAGAATGGAAAAAAACGTCATGCAAATGTTAAACAAAGGAAAGCAGGATCAACTATATTAATATTAGATACAGTAGACTCTAAAGAAAAGAAAATTGCCAGAGACAGAGAGGAATATTGCATAACAAAGGGTCAATCCACCAAGAAGGCATAGTGTCCTAAATGCATATGCAACAACAGACCTGAAAAATGTGTGAAGCAAAAACAGAACTGAACAGAGAAACAGACAAATCCATAATTATACATATTTATAGTTGGAGACCTCAATATCCCACTTTCAACAATTGACACATTGGCTAGTCAGCAAATCAGCAAAGATACAAAAAAATTCAAGAATGCTATGAGCCAACAGGATCCAGTAAACATCTCTAGAAAATTTTATCCAAACACAGCAGACTATAAATCTTTCTCAAGTGTACATGGATTGTATCCTAATATAGATCATATAATGGGCCATAAAACAAACTTCAACAAACTTGAAATAATTACATTATACAGCATGTATTCTCTGAATACAATGGAATAAAACTAAAAATAAATAGCGAAAAGAAAAATTTTCTAATTACTGGAAACTAAACAGCACACTTCTAAATAATCCATGGATTAAAGAGGAAGATCCAAGGGGTAAAATAATATATTGAACTAAATAAAAATGAAAATACAGCATATCAAAATGTGTGGGACATAGTTAAAGAAGTGCTGATAGTGAAACTTAGTGCATACATTAGAAAGAGGGAGAGTCTCAAACACATAATCTAAACTCCACCACCCAAACCTAAAAAAAGAAGGGAAAAATAAACTCAAAACAAGCAAGAAATAAAAAAAAAAAAAAGAGCAGAAGTCAATAATAATTAAGAAAAAAGGCAATAGAGAAAATCAAAGCAATGAAAAGTTGTTTATTTAAAGTGATCAATAAGCCAGGCTCAGTGGCTCAGCCTGTAATCCCGTGCTTTGGGAGGCTGAGGTGAGTGAATTGCCTGAGTCTGCGGGTTCGAGACTTTCCTGGGCAACTTGACAAGACCTCATCTCTACAAAAAATCAAAAAATCAGCCAGGCATGGTAGTGCCTGCCTGTAATTTCAGCTACTCGGAAGGCTGAGGCGGAAGGATTGCCAGAGCCCAGTGGGTCAAGGCTGCGGTGGGTGGCAGTGGCCGCTGCACTCCAGTCTGGGTGACAGAGTGAAACTCCAACTCAAAAAAAAAAAAAAAAAAGAAAGTGATCAATAAAATGGACAAGACTTTATCAAGACTGACAAAGAAAAAAGAGAAAAGGTACATGTCGCTAATATTAGGAATGAAATGGTTTATCTCTACATACTCTAGAGGCATCAAAAGGATAATAAGGGAATAAATACTGCTAACGACTCTGCACATATAAATTTGACAGCTGAAGTAAAATGGACCAATACTTTAAAAAAACACATGCTGCCACAGCTCACCCAATATGACTAGATCATTCTATAACTTTAAGGAGGCTTGTTAGTAATTTTAAAAAGCTCTCCCCCAAAAAACTCTAGTCATAGATGGTTTCATTAGAGAATTCTACCAAATGTTTAACAAACAATTAATATCAATTCTATACAATCTCTTCCAGAATATAAAAAAGAAGGGAATACTCCCTCATTAACTTTATGAAGTTAATACTACCCTATATTCAAACAAGACAAAACAATGCCAAAAAAGAAAACTACAGAGTAATATCCCTCACGATAGATGCAAAAACCCTTAACAAAATATTAGCAAATAGAACTCAGTAGTATGAAAATGATTATACACCATGACAAAATGGATATTATTCCAGGAATACAAGACTAGTTCAATATTCAAAAATCAGTTTAATGTATCATTTTAACAAACTGAAAAGTAAAAATCACATGATTATCCCGATTGATGCAGAAGCAGAATTAGAGAATATTTGACATCCTTTAATGATTAAAAGAAAACTAAGAAAAATAGAAATAGAGGAAAATTTTTCAATGTGATAAAGAACATCTACCAAAATATTATATTGCTAATACTATATTTAATAATAAAAGACTGGATGCTTTCTTCCTAAGACCAAGAACAAGGTAAGGATGTCCACTCTCAACAATCTTTTTTTTTTTTTTGAGTTGGAGTCTCACTTGGTCGCCCAGACTGGAGTGCAGTGGCCTCTCCCGGCCACCGCAGCCTCGCCTGCTGGGCTCTGGTGATCCTTCTACCTCAGCCTTCCGAGTAGCCGGAATTACAGGCATGCGCTACCACGCCCGGCTGATTTTTTGATTTATTGTAGAGATGAGGTCTTGCTGCCGAGGTGGATCTCGAGCCTGTGGACTCAGGCAATCCACTCACCTCAGCCTCCCAAAGGCACGGGATTACAGGCTGAGCCACCGAGCCCGGCTCACTCTCAACAATCTTATTCAGCACAGTACTGGAATCCTATCCATTGTATTATAATAATTCAAGAAAAGAAAAGTTATATGAATCAGTAAAGAAGAAATAAAATTGTCCCTATATACAGATGTTGTGATTGAGTATGCAGAAAATTCCTAGGAATCTCAAAAAAAAAAAAAAAAAAAAATCCTCGAAGTAATAAGTGGGTTTAGCAAGGTCACAGAATACAAGATGTAGAATAATGCAAAACAACATGCGATGTATTTTTATATACTAGCTATGAATGCATGGACATTGAAACTAACAAGAAAATACCATTTATAATTACTTTAAAAAGATAAATACTTAGATGTAAATCTAATCTGACACATACAGGACTTTATGGTGAAAACTATACAATGCTGATGAAAGAAATCAAAGATCTAGATAAAGGGAGACATACCATGTTCATGGACTGGAAGACTCATCATAGTGAAGAATGTCAGTTCTCCCCATACTAATATACAGACTTCTATTAAAATCCCAGAAACAATTTTTATAGATATAGACAAAAGTATTCTAAATTTTACATCAGAATACAAAGGAACTAGAATTTATTAAAATTTTGAAAAAGAAGAAATTGGTCTACTGGATTTTTTTTTAATTTTTAATTTTAAAGATGTGGGGTACAATTCAGGGTTAGATATACAAATGTTCATTATGCAGGTATCCTTATTGATGAGGTGTGTCCTTCTTCCCCTGGCAGATTCCCACTACTGCCAATCCCCCCTCCTCCCCACCTCAGCAGTTTCCCGATACTGCCAATCCTTTTCTTATAGTATTACAATAATTGTTTGAGGTCCGCTTATGAGTGAGAACATGTGATACTCAGTTCTTTGTTTCTGTGATAGATCACTCAGTTTTACTGTCCACTGGATTTCAAGATGCATTATATAACTATAGCAATCAAGACTTTGTGGTATTGATGGCGGGATAGAAGCACAGATTCAAGGAACAGAACAGAGAACCCAAACATGAAACCATACAAATATGCCCAACTGATTTTTGACAAAGATGCAAAAGCAGCTCAGTGATGGAAAGATAGACTTCAATAAGTTGTGCTGTAACAATTGGGCATCCAAAGGCAAAAACAAAACCTCAACCTAAGTTTTATGTATTATACAAAAATTAACTTAAAATGAATCACAGACTTAAATGTAAAACTATAAACGGTTTGGAAAGAAACATAGGAGAAAATCTTCATGATCAGGGGCAAGGCAGGAAATTCTTGCCCTGACAACACAAACATCCATAAAAGTAAAAATTGATAAGTTGGATTTCATCAAAATTTAAAAAATTTGTTCTGCAAAAGGCCCTGTTGATAGTATGAAAAGAAAAATTATGAAGTGGGAGAAAATATTTGCAAAACCCATATCTGAAAAAGGGGTAGTATTTAGAATATAAAGAACTCTTGAAACTCAATAGTAAAAACCCTAAAAATCCAATTATAAATTGGGTAAAAGACATGAAGGAACATTTCACCAAAGAAGACATACAAATGGCAGATAAGCAGTTGTAAAGATGTTCAACACTGTTAGCCTTTATGGAAAAACAAATTAAAACCACAATGGGATATTACTACACATATCAGAATGGCTAAAATAAAAAACAGTGTCATCACCACCAAGTGCTGGCAAGGATGGGAAGAAACTAGATGCCTCTCATATTATTGGCAGGAATGTCAAGTGTTGCAGTCACTTTGGAAAACAATGGCAATTTCTTAAAACACAAAGCATGCAACTACCATACAACCCAGAAGTTTTATTCCTGGATATTCATCCCAGGAAAATCAAGATCTGTATTCACACAAAAACCTGCACATGAATGTTTATAGCAACTGTATTTTATGTAAATGCAACTTCAAATTTCATGGGCTAATCCTCTTTTTCATTCAGTTGATAGCTCCTATATTGAAGTTCTGGAGCTACCACATCTGCCTTTACACACTGAAAGAGAAAAAAATGTGGAAAATGAAATCAAGTACTTGATTTGAAGACCGATACTGAGCCTTCCAGTATGTATGTAGTATATATAGTTGCACACTATGTAAATGATGTAAACTAGGAATTACAGTGCTGCTCTAGTAATCATTGATGTGAACCTAGACAGTACTGGGTATAATTCAGACTCCTGCAAAAATAAAGTGTTTTAAAGTGTAATGAATATTCATTGAACACATATGTGCAAGGCATGAAATTTCCACATGAAATTAACCTTGGTACCTAGCAGTTATCTACATTTCACAAATGAACAGAATGAGGTGTAGAGAGATTTAGATTCTACTGTATGCCAGGCACTTTAATGTTTGTCATCTGATTTCATTCTCACAGCTGGCCTTGGTCAGGTTTCCTACTTCCTGGTTTCTCCAGTTTTTAGTAATCATTACGAAAACTGTACAGGAGTACTCTGACATTGGATCCCCAAATTAGGACAGTTATTCTCTAAAGAGTTCTCCACTAAAATGTGCAAAGAAAGGGGGTCTTGAACTATTCATCTTTGTGCTGTTTTTTTCTTCCCTGCATTCTGGATCCTTTAGTGGGGCTTGTTATTATAAGACTACAAAAATAAAAAATACAAATATAGAGTACTTTAAAAAACTTTCAAATCAGGTGTCTTGGTCTGTTTTGCATTCCTATAAAAGAATAGCCAGGGCTGGGTAATTCATAAAGAAAAGAGGTTTGTCTCACAGTTCTGCGGGCTGTACAGGAAGCATGACATCAGCATCTGCTTCTGGTGAATATTTCAGGAAGCTTCCATTTATGGCAGAAAGCAAAGGGGATCTGATGTGTCTACTGTCAAGAGATGGAACAAGATAGAGAGGAGGGAGGTGCCAAGTTCTAACAATTAGATCTGATGGTAGCTAATAAAGCAAGACCTTACTCCTCATCATGAGGACAGATTGCACCAACCTATTCATGAGGAATCTGCCCCTATGACCCCAAACACCTCCCACTAGTCCCTTCTTCCAACTTAGGGATCAGATTTCAACATAAGATTTGGAGGGGCCAAATATTCAAACTACATCACCAGGTTCTTGCAAATCAAAAGACAGGACTCTGAGGGACCTGGGGCACAGAGCTTATGCCATCACAAAGACAGGAAAAGTGATGACAGAGGGATACCATACCTGGCCCCTATACTCCAAAGAAAGTACTCAGGGGTTTCCTGTACTAGAGGGGAGAGAGCTGGGGAGAGCTTGCTGTGAGGAGGCCCTGCCAAACTCAGGGCCATCTGTTACGACCTGAGTGAGAAGAGAATATCACTTGTGTGTCAGGCAGAGAAGCCACAATTCAGTTCTCCCATCAACTACAGAAGATGCCTTCACATCTCAGCAATAGCCTAGGACACTTGTAAGCCTATCTACAACAGAGCATCCTTGGCCCCAAAAGGAACAGGGATGGTGTGGAAGGGAAGATCCAGCAGGAGAACTCTGATGAGGTTAGACCATGGGGAAACCCTTCCTGGTTACAGGTGCTCTGTCTAACCAAGCTCAAGGTGGACTGGTATGGGGAGGACGTCTGTTGCTGGGGGAGGCCAGTTATGAAGTGGCAAGTGACCAGCCTGATTCCTGGGCAGCAGGCATCCACGACAAGACTCATAGGTTTGCATCTCCAAGGGATCCTAGGAAGGAAGCCCTGGGGAGAAGATCCAGTAAAAGGCTGGCCTCCTGAAGTCGGTGGTTCAAGGGCTCAGACTGTGTCTTTGGTGCCAAAAGAAAGGTAACCTCTGAGTGTGAGAGAGTGAGGGACATCTGGGTGATAAGAGAGTCTTGATTGTAATCCACATTTTCTCATCTTGCTCTAATCCTTCAGAGCACCTTCATCCTTGGAGTTTTCAGGTCCAGTTTTGGTATTCAAATTAAAGCATAAATGACTGACTTGTGTGTGTTGGAGCAAAAGGAATCCCATGGCTTTGTGCATGGGTAATGAGAGAAAGCAACAAATTCCTTTCTTCCATTTTTTTTTCAGACTTAAGTCAAAACAATAGTTGCACAGCCGAGGAAGGGAGTGTGAGTGTGTGTGTGTGTGTGTGTGTGTGTGTGTATGAGACTAGTGCTAAAGTTTCAATTAACATGTAGATTTCTAAAACTCTAGAAGCACGATGGGCACTCCCTAGAGCTGAAATCTGAGAAAATAGTTCCAGCAAGTCTTAGGAATGAGAATGCATCCTACTTTCAGCTAAACCCCAATTTCTTTGTCTATAAAGTGGAAAGATAGGATTAAACGATTGCAAGACATAATTCTAGGATTTGTCATTTTCCTTGGATCCTCCCAAGTGTTTAAGTCAGACCCTTCCTAACACTAGGTTCCTCTTCCCAAAGGTTAGTTGGCTGTATATGTGTGTGCGGTGTGTGTGTGTGTGTGTGTGTGTGTGTGTGTGTGTGTGCGCGCGCGTGCATGTGTGTGTGTAGTGTGCATTTATTGCAAGTGTAGCATGTATGGCATGGGGTAATGTACTGTGCAATGTGTGTGTTGTGCATATATAGTATATATCTGCATGGTGTATCATATACTATTTGCTCTTGCTGTCCCAAGCAACCCCCCACATTGCCTATCTATACTAGATTTCCAGATCCTTCAGAAATTTTCTCTCCCATACCCAGGCAAATAAGCAGGAACACATGTGAAAAGCCTCTTTCATTCCAGTGCCTCTTGAGATGCAGCCAAACAGCTGGAATTACATGCTTTGTAGAGAACCAGGGACGTGGCATGGCAACGGGAAATTCAGTATGTATTTGAAAGTCAAATTCCTTTTTCTAGAACCTAAAAGGCCAAGAGAGGCAAAAGCTGGGCTGTCTCTTGCTGGTAGCTAGGGGTGTGTGTGTGTGTGTCTGTGTGTGTGTGTGTGTGTGTGTATGCACGTGTGTGTGTATGTCTCGGGGATACCATTCAATAAAAATCTCTGTCTTTTCTAGCATTCTCCCATTCACATGTGCATTTGCATTTCAGACTCCAATTTTAAAGTTTGCCTCTTCTTTCCCCTGCAACTCTTCTTTTAGTTCTATCGCGCCTTGTTCGTCTCCCCAGCTCCCTTACTTTCTCTTCTGTCTCGGAGCAGTGAGTCAAGCTGTTTTTGGACAGTAGCCCAGTGTTCTTAATTCACTGCATGAGGAAGCCCCCAGATTAAAGCAGGGGGGATTAGAATGCTGTGCACTTGTTAGAATGCTGGGCCTCGAGGTCTTTCGACTCCTTTCAGCTTCCTAGTTAAAGAAGAAGGGTTTCCCCTTGATTCTGGGGAAATAGAGTGCCAGCATCCAGCCTGCCATTCCACATCTGTTCCAGCCTTGTATAGTTGCTTAACAAACCACCCCAAACCAAGCGGCTTAAAACAACGATCACGTATTTTGTTTTCGAAGCCGCAATTTGGGCTCAAAAGGGACAGTTCAGCTCTGCTTCCACGTGGCACTTACTGGGGTGGCTCAAAGGTGAGGGGTGACTCAACAGCTAGGCCTGGAGTCATCTGAAGCTGGTTCACTCACACATCTGGTGTTGGATACCTGCTGTTGGCTGTGGACTGTGAGCTAGAGCACCTACATGTGGCTTTTCTATGTGACTACTCGATGGTCTCAGAGCATGGAGGCAGGGTGCGAAGAGTGTCTCAAGAGACAAGCTGGAAGTTTATGCTATTTTTATGACTTAGTCTCAGAAGCATCTAGTGTCATTTGTTCCAGACTAATTGGCCAAAACAGTTAGAAATTTCTGTCCAAGTCTAAGAAGGAAATACATAGATCCACCACTCAATGGGAGAAGAGTTCAATGTCACATTGGAAAAATAGCATATACTGTATAGTGTGTGTATGTGTATGTGTATGTGTGGTGTGCAATGTACTATATTATAGTAATGTAGTGTATAGAGCCTAGGAGACACACACTATATTGAAAATTCAATCTGCCTTGTCTCTTTCCATACTCACCATTGCTTTCTCTCCCCTTATAGTCCTGTTGGTTTAAATTTATAAATTAATTTGTAGTAAGGACTATATATTATCTCATGGGTGCTAAAGCTTCACTATTGCTTAAACCATGTGGTAGGCAGAATATCCCCAAGATGGGCCCCAAGGTTCCTTCCCCTGATGTACATACTTCATGTAATCGCCTCCTGTTGAGTGTGAGAGACCTGTGAGTATGATGGGATTTTACTCGAGTGACTAGGTTACATGGTCTGGCAAAGGTAGAGAGTTTTTGCAGCTGTAATTAATGTTTCTCCTTTGAGTTTGTGTTAATCTAAAGGAAGATTACCCTGGGTGGGCCTGACATAATCAGACAAGTACTTTAAAGGAGCATTCAGGCCTTCCCTGAAGAGATTCTCCTGCTGGCTTTGAGGAAGTGAGCTACTGAAGAGCAAGAGGGCCATGCAGTTAGGATATGAAGGTGGCCTCTAGTTGTTGAGAGCAACACTTGGCAGATGGGACCTCAGCTCCACAAGTGCAAGAAAATAAATTCTGCCAACAACCTGAATGGATCTGAAAGAACTCCAGATGAAAACACAACCTAGCTGATGTCTGGATTTCAGTTTTATGAGACCCTGAGCAGAGAACCCAGTTACTCTGTACCCAGGTTCCTGACCCACAAAAACTATGGGATAATAAATGTGTATATTTTAAACCACAAAGTTTATGGGAATGTGTTATGCAGCAGTAGAGAACACATAATCATGAGCTCCACTGGCAAGAAAACCTTATTGGGTGGGTAATTGGAGAAATGCATGGCAGATCTGGTAGCGAGACTGTACAAGCTGAGAGAACCAGCTCAAATGTCATGCCTTTGCGATCTTCATGGATTCCCTTCAGCCAGAAGTAATCTCCTGCATCTGAAATCCTATAGCTTTGTTTGTTCCTTTTTTGTGGTACTCCTCATATTCTACTTATATTTATCAGTGTTCACGTCTTCTCTCCCTGACTGGATTGTAAGGTCCTCCCAATGGAAAAAAATGTCCTATTTATTTCTGTGGTGCCAGTTCTTAGTATAATTCTTTGCATATCAACAATGGTTTATTGATAATTTATGAAACACTTTTTCAATGGCAGGACTTCAACTTTTACTTGCTGAAGAAGTTCGAGAACGCATTTTCTTATGAGGATAAGCAAGAGATGGTCTTCACTATTGTTTTAAGGGTGTGTGTTTAAAACATCAAAAACTAGCCAAGCATTCTGTTCCTCATTTGCAGTCAGTGAGAATGTTTCTGTCATTTGAGATTCTGAAATGAAGCCTACGAGTGTTCATCCAATAGATTCTGGTTTGCAGACTCGGAAACTCTCTGCCAAGGCAGAATCACAGATCTCTCTGAGTAATCTTTATTTTTATCCTGAAAGTGAAGAAAAGAATTTCCTAAACCAATAGGGACAAGCTACTATTTAGCTATTACCTCTATAATTAGGGCTACTGTGCTCATGAGAGGTAGAAATGAAATTTCTTCTTGGAGCACTAAATACAAGTCTATTTAGAGAAATGGGTAGCCTTTAGCTCCTCTTTTGAATTAAGTTTTGAACTTAAGTGAATGTTGAACACTGAGCATAGAAGCAGTAGAAAGGTCAAAGGACAGAACATAGTCATGCTTTTAGGATGGTAAATCTTTTGTAACAAAAAAAGGCTGGTCAGTTTGAGCCCCAGGAGTCCCTGGGGAGGCTCTCTCAGAGGCCTCAGCACCTCTGTCTTGAGGAACCCCACGTAGAGCTGTGTCTGAGGCCCTGCACACCACAGGAAACTGTTTTGGCAAGCTCGATTATTAGTAACAAGAAGCATTGCCATTAATAATCATCCTTGCAGCCTTACAAAAATAGAGTTGTAGTGCCACGAGGAATTCTTTTTTGGCCAATTATTAGTCATGTCCATGTTTATGTGCTTTAGGGGAGCGTCAACTGATTACCCTTTTGAGGATTTCCAGATCTGGGCCTTATAAAAACAGTGAGCAGAAGTACTACATTTATACAGCTCCTAGGAATTTGCAAAGAGTTTCACACACATTGTCTCACTATACCTGGGAAAAGGCAAAAGTCATCCTCTCCTAATTTTTTTTTTTTTTTTTTTGAGTTGGAGTCTCACTCTGTCCCCCAGACTGGAGTGCAGTGGCCGCTCCCGGCCACCGCAGCCTCACCTGCTGGGCTCTGGCGATCCTTCCGCCTCAGCCTTCCGAGTAGCTGGAATTACAGGCATGCACTACCACGCCCGGCTGATTTTTAGATTTATTGTAGAGATGAGGTCTCGCTGCCCAGGCGGGTCTCGAACCCGTGGGCTCAGGCAATCCACTCACCTCAGCCTCCCAAAGGCACGGGATTACAGGCTGAGCCTCCGAGCCCGGCCTATCCTCTCCTAATTTAAGCTAACATGGGTGGTGCAGTTCAGGGAGCATGCTCTTTAAGGCTTCAAATGGCATCTGCTTTGGAAATTAAGAGTGTGTATCTTTCTCTGGTTGCCAAATCTCACAAGGCTCCAGACATCTGGAGCCGACAGAGCAGATCACTACTAGTTAGCATCAACGTGGTGTTAAAGCCTGGAGTCAAAGTTAATCACACTAGCTATTCTCTGGTTCACCCTGTGGTTATCCTCATGGTCATTAACGAAGCTGGATGTGACAAGTCCAGATTATACATTTCGTGTGAGGGACCAATAGGCATTTAGGAAATCTACCAGGAATTATTTTTCCAATAATTCTGGCACGAGATCTGTGGTCATTTGTTATTTAGACTCTAGACAATCCTTAGAAATCAGTGGGTATTTATCCTTATAAATAGCTTGCAAGCACAATTGTGTTGGGAGGAAAAGCTGCAGAATGATAAGTGTAGTTGGAGGTAGGTAGGACAGTAGAAAGCTAAGAGAGCTGGTATCTGCTACCCTCCTCCATTGTAATGGAGGTGGGGGTGGATGGAACTCTTAGGGAGGAGGAAGTAGTAAGATTTGAGGAGTAAGATGGTTGGGCTAGCGCGTTACACTCACCCGCCTTCTGCCTTAGCTTCACTGGGAGAGGTTTTTGTTTGTTTTGCTGCAAAAAGCTTTATTTTCATTTGGTCCAGGGCTTGGGAGAGGGCTCCAGGGTGGTTAAAAAGCTGCCTAATGGTTGGAGGGAGAGACTCAGGCAGAAGCCCTGATACTTTGAGAGGGACCCTCAGAGGTCGTTGTGCTCCTAGGTGAGCCTTTCCAAGATATACTCGCCCAGCCCAGCGTTGGGCTGGTCTGCGAAGGCTGGTCAGGTGGTCACCCATCCTCTTGATAAGTTTCACTTCCACATCTAGAAAGTGATTCTCCAAAAAGTCACAGAGACGGGGGTCTGTGATCCCAGCACACGAATATCCAAAACAGCTCCATTCAAGCTCTTCTCTAGGGCCATGGTGGCTTCCATGGCGTCCGGGGTTTTACCCACTTATCTTGAGATGGCTTCAGGATATCCCAGAAGAGGCGCGGCCGCCACGCTGGCTTTGCATCTTTAAGAGAGACCGGGCCCTCGCGCTTCCGTCCGCCACTTCGCGGAGGAGGCGGCCCACGCTTTCCAGAGCCACATCGTTGCGGTCGGAATAGAAGCCCAGAGAGAGGTAGGTGTAGGAGGCCCTCATGCAGACTGACCAGGCGGTTAGCGGCTGCCTCCATTTCGGTGGCATAATTCTGGCGAACCGGGGAGCTCATGGTTGGTTGGCAAGTGGACGCGAACTGCAGAAACAGTGTTCGCTGGTCCCAGAAGCCGGAGGTGGCCGCGAAGGGGGTCTCGGAGGTTGCAAGTGGAGAGGAAATTGGAGGGCGATGGGAGGCTGGAAGAGAAAGAGTCCCCGGGTTTGTTCCGTCCAAACACAGTTGAAGCAAGAGACAGATCCTCGCGAAGGCGCTGCTGAGAGAGGTTTTTAAAAAACGCAGATTTGTAGACCCAGCCCTAAAGGAACGCAATCCCTGGGGGTGGAGCCCAGAGATCTGTATTTCAAACAACCAGGTGATTTTGGTGCACCTCGGGCTCACTGGTTTGGGCGGAGGAGGCCCCTTATAAAGGCTCTCTCAGAGTCCCCAGGCCTCCATGGCTCAGGGAACCTCACACAGAGTTGTGCCTGAGGCGCTTGATGATTAACAATGAAGCTTGCTACCTCATCACCAAGGTTACCTGCATAATCAACGTTTGTATACCTAACCCTGAATTGTACCCCACATCTTTATAATAAAAATATTTTTTAAAAATAATGAAGCTTGCAAGCCACTGGTATAACTGATGACAGGCGGCATGGCACAGTGTAAAGAGCCCTGGACCAGAAGTCAGGGTCCTGTGGTCAAGCTCTGCCACAAGCTTCCTCTGTACCTTTTACAAGTCACTACCTTTCTGGGCCTCGGTTTGCTCATCTGTGAAATGGGGACAGAAGGTGGACCAAATAAATGCTAATATTCCAGCCAGCTCCCACACTCTGATTCTAAGACTGTCACCTACACAAAGCCCTGGAGCCACTCAGGGATTCTGTGAAGATCCCTGTACAGGTGCAGGGTGGACAGATTGGGGGAAGAGGAGAATGGATGTGAGAGGCAGGTGGGGAAGTCTCAAGCAAGTGGACTCTGCATTAAGATGGATCCCAGTTTTGTGGGGCCTGAAGCTTATATAATGTGGGAGGTCTTTAAGAAAAAGAAAACAGGCCAGGCTCTGTGGCTCCTCCTGTAATCCCAGGACTTTGGGAGGCTGAGGTGAGTGGATTGCCTGAGCCCGTGGGTTCGAGACCAGCCCAGGCAACTTGGCAAGACCCCATCTCTACAATAAATTAAAAATTAGCCGGGTGTGGTAGTGTGCACCAGTAGTTCCGGCTACTTGGAAGGTGGAGGCAGAAGGATCGCGGGAGCCCAGCAGGTCGATGCTGGGGTGGCTGTGAGTGTGCATGCCACTGCACTCCAGCCTGGGCGACAGAGTGAGACTACAACTCAAAGAAAAGAAAAGAATACAAAACATCATCAAAAATTACATATACGCTGAATGTTTATTTAGAATGATAACATAAATCACAATAAACTATATATTTTATGGAAAATGCCATAAATACAAAATCCAGAAAAAAGACAATATTCTAATTAATTTGTAGTCCAACACACCTTCATAATACCTTTTCTCCATAGCTTTAGGCAGCATACAATTTTTCTCTTCATGTGACAATGATTTTGTATTACAATTTTCTTTGGACAGAATAGAAAAATACTTCAGTTTTTCCTTGAATGTGTCTGAAATTAGTTTTTGTAAACTATTGACAGTTATTAAGATTTCTTTCATCTTCACAACGTATTATTGGTAATGTCCTGTTCATTTTAAGTATGGTAAGTCAACTCTAGGAAAACCTTAATCAGGTTCCTTAAATATCTGGGCTGCAAGAGTTGGAAAAATGTTTTCATGTGCTAACTTTTGGCTTCATTCCCTTTAATCCTTGTTTTTTCTCCTTTACCTGAATAGTTCCAGAACCAGTGGCCATAGGTCACATGCACACACAATATCACTTCTGTGCCTTCAGACACTGGTGAGTTGGCAGAGTCGGATGTCAAACCCACTCCTATGGCAGGACAGCTAGTCATTACTGATCTGTACATGGAGGTGACCGTGAACATTTCCCATGCACACTCACAGCCACCCCAGCGTCGACCTGCTAGGCTCCCGCGATCCTTCTGCCTCAAGTATGTATCCTTGACTCCAGTTCTCCTTAGCCAGATCCCCAAAATGCCCACAATCTAGGACTGCCTGACCTGAGGGGAAACATGATAAAGGGGGAAGGAAAGTGGAAAGAAGCTGCGGTCCTAACTTATTGCATACATATATATATTTCAGGGGGAATATATATTATATATGTACAAAATAATATACAAATTACATATTATGAACTGAATCGTGTCCCCTCAAAATCCATACACTGAAGCCTTAGCCCCCAGTGTAATGATATTTGGAGATGAGGTCTTTGGGAGGTAATTAGGGTTAGATGAGGTTACAAGTATGGACATCATGATGGGATTAGTGGCTTTATCAGAAAAGAATGAGCAAGAGATGTTCTCTCTCCACTATGTGAGGACACAGTGATAAGGTGGCCATCTTCAAGCTAGGAAGAAGGCCTCACTAGGAACTGAATCTGTCAGCCCCTTGATCTCAGACTTTCCAGCCTCTAGAACTGTGAGAAAGAAATCTGCTGTTTAAGCTAGTCTTTGGTATTTTGTTATGGTAGCCAGAGCAGACAAAGGAGATATATATATATAGCCATGTGAATCCATTGCTAGGGCCCTTCTGGGGCCATGGAGGAGCAGTGGAAGGAGAGCCCTGTATCTTAAACTTCATTGGCTTTACAGTACATCTGCCTTTCTCTGATGCTGGGACAGAGATTAGGGTTGATTATGGGAGTCACAGGGCTGAGATTCTTTTTCTGAGGCTGCTGCATGGTTTGAGAGATTTGGGCAGATCCCTCTACGGTGAAGTGCTATGACCATGGCAGTGGCATGGAGTGTGGGGTTAGTTTGTATTCCTTCCCTCTCCTCTCATCCCCTACCTGAAAATCAGAAAGTTTGGAGACACACCTGTCCAGGTAGCTGAGCTGACATTCCTGTTAGTTATCCTAACTGCCTCCGTCCCTCACGGCCCCCTGTGAAAGGGGGAGGTTTTAATCTTTCAGAGGAAGGGGGAGGGAAATCCAAAAATGAATAAATATCTTGAAGAAGGGCTGAGATACAGCGGCACTTCCTTGGCACTCACTTAAAGAGAGCACCAGGCAAAGCTCGATTGTCAGTATCCAGAGTATCCAGCAGGGAATATGACTGACTAACTTGTGTTAGGAGCGAAGCAGGCAGGAGGTTTCAGTAAAGACATGAGAGGGAACCCTGCTGGGACTTGGGTTGGTGAGATTGGCCAGTGAATGTTCCTGTCTGGGTGATTGACTTCAAGAGGCCAGGATATAACTGGAGACCTTCCAGAGTTCTCTAATACATGAATACCCAAGAGTATAGACTATACCCAATGGCATGCAGACTCAAGGACAGTAGAGAACAATAAAGACCCCTTGTGATGCAGTTACTGCACAGTTGGCCAGGTTCACTCACTAGCTGAGTGATATTCCGGAGCGCCAGGCTTCCAGAGGAAAATGTTTACAAGTGAGCCTCATGCAAAAGGACACCTATGTCATGGGCATTCTGGGTCATAAATGACTACTTTGTGGTCATTCAATTAACAAATACCATGAGCCTGTTTTAAAATCCTCCATTCTGCACAGAATTATGCACATGACCTCATTTTGTAGCTAGAGAGGGAGCAGTGTGAGACAGGGAAGTGCACCTCGGCCCAGGGAAGATCGAGAGAATGTACTAGACCCCAAATTCTGGGAGCTTCCACACGCTCTTTGCTAGAGGCTCAATTTTATGCAAGATTGATGAGAAGATGAACAAGAGATTCTCATTCAGAATATCTTTCTCCTAGTTTTCTTATTTTAAAGACTTTTAAGTCACAGTATCTGATATATACGGTAAAATATTTTTATTAGACAAGATTCTCTAGAGAGACAGAACCATTTGGATACAGGGACACAGATAGGATGAGAGGGGGTTTATTTGGGGAATTGGTTCACATGATTATGAGGGCTGAGATGTCCCATCATAGGCCATTTACAAGCTGAAGAACCAGGGAAGCCGCTAGTGTGGCCCGGGTCAAGTCCAATGGTGTAACTCTCAGTTTGAGGCCAAAGACCTGAGAACTCATGGGACCAAAGATACTGGAGTCCAAGGGCTGAAGAAGCTGGAGTTCTGATATCCAAGAGCAGAACAAGAAAGGCATCCTGACTTGGAATAGAGAATGAGAATTTGCCTTTCTTCTACTTTTTTGTTCCATCCAGGCTCCCAGGTAATTGGATGGTTTCTGTCCACACTGAGGGCAGCTTTTCCTCACTGACTCACATGCTGATCTCCTCTGGAAACAGCATCACAGATACACCCAGAAACAATGCTTCACCAGCCATCTCTCTATCCAATTGAGTTGACACCTAAAATTAATCATCACAGTGTTTAAAGTGCATTACTCTTATGTGTACAGCTCAATGAAGTTTTACAATACACCCATGTAACCACCTCTAAGATTAATATGTAGAAATTTTCAGCATCCCAGAAAGTAACCCTCGCCCCCTCCTAGCTAATAATCTCTCCTTTGCCCAAGAGGTAACCACTATTTTGATATCTATCACGACTAGTTAACTTTTTCCTGTTCTTGAACTTCATATCAAAGGAATCATGCAACATGTTCTCTGCATTCATTTTCTATTGTAGTGTTACAAATTACCACAAACTTAGTGGCTTACCACAAAACCCGTTTCTTATCTCACATTTTCTGTGGGTCAGGAGTCAGGGCACAGCTTAGCTGAATCTTCTGCTCAGGATCTTGTAATCAAGGCGTTGTTTAGGTTGTTTTCTGGTGACTTGCCTGGGGAAGAATCTGCTTCCAAGCTCATTTGGGTTGTTGGCAGAATTCACTTCCTTGTGGTTTATGACTTGGGCTGCAGTTTCTTGCTGGCTATAGGCCAAAGGCTACTCTCAGTTCTTAGAGGACACCTGGAGTTCCTAGCCTATGGCCTTCTCACAGGCTCTCTCACAACATACTTACTTCGTGGAAGTAATGGGAGACTCTCCCTCGTTTACAAAGACAGAGTCTTATATAAAGAGGCATAATCATGGAAGTGATGTTCCATCATTTGTGACATGTAACATAACCTAATTAAGGAAGTGACATCCTATCACCTCTGCCATATTCTATTTGTGAGAATACAAGTCACAGGCTTCACCTGCAATCACAGGAAGGGAATTATATAAGGATGTGTTTTGTTAGGGGTCACTATAGGATGTGTCTGTCATATTCTACTTTGTGTCTGAATTCTTTGGTTTAATTTTTAGTTCAACCTGATGTCTATGAGATTTGTCCATGTTGATGAGTGTATCATTTGTTCATTCCTTTCTGTTGTGCAGTATTCATCTAGAGGAATAGACCACAATTTATATATTCATTCTACTACTGATGAATGTTTGAGATGTTTCTACTT
Organism: Carlito syrichta; assembly: GCF_000164805.1. Lineage (NCBI taxonomy): Eukaryota > Metazoa > Chordata > Mammalia > Primates > Tarsiidae > Carlito > Carlito syrichta. Next base: position 280,545 of record NW_007185372.1, read on the forward strand.
TTGGGCTATTATGAATAAAGCTGTTTTATGTGTTCTTGTACATGTCTCTAAGTGAAAATATGCATTAATTTCTCTGGAATATATAATTAGGCATACCCAGTTGGGTTTTTTTTCTTCCTATAATTTAATTCATCCAACACTTATTTACATTAAACCCTTCATGCTGCAATTTTAAGTCATGATTCAGGATGAGGCTGGAGGATAAAAGAAGGATTGACTTTTGATGTAACAATTATGATTTTCCTCCTCTGCTAAAGATGGTGGTGATTGTATTCCTATTTTGTGAAAGCTTTGCTGATAATTTATATCCTCTCCACCCTTTCTCTCAACAACCAATAATATATAAAACATTGTGCACCCACCCTAAATGTAAGAGAGTCTGAACTGTGGTTGCTAATTTGGTTTTAGTGGAATATAGGTTTCCAGCTCTCAGGAATATCTTTTTTCTGTGCTTTTCTCTGTGCATGGCTTCAGTCTGCACATGTCTGAGAGTCTTGGCCACCAGACCCTGTAGATGCACAATGAGACCTCAAAGGAGCTGGAACTTACATCTGTAACCTAAAGAGGACTGGCAGACTCAGGCCCCCAGCCCCAGAGGAGGCTTTTCCCTTCCAGTGCAGAGGAAATGAAAAGGTTCAGTCATATTTGGAAGGAAAGGCCAGGTGATTAATAAAATAGGAAATCTACAAAAAGATAAACCCTCTACCCTTTCCCTGTAGCCTGAGGTAGTGTCCTTCTACTGACTAGGAACTGAACAGGTCTCACAAAGAGTCCTTAAATACAGGCAAGCCCCATTTTAAGGATATTCAGAGTTAAAAAATCATGCAGTATGTGATCTAAATTCCAAATGATTCAATTATTCTACACAGCTGCTTTTGCATGAAAGTGTTTGTTGTTGGCATGACTGCATATTTGATCACTCAGCCAGAAATTTCAAGTCCTCTTCAATTAATGATGCCTTATCTCTCACACCCAATCCAAATAATTACAAATTCTATCAGGGCAGTCTCATAATCATGTGTTAAACTATCTCTTCTTCTTCACCTCTATGACTCTTCCCTAAAGTTCTGCATCATTACTTCCTGGATCCATAATAATGATCGTCACTTATTACATTCACTATGTATCGGGAGTCATGGTAGGCACTTTCTGTACTTTATGTCAATTAATTTCAAAACATTTCTGAGAAGTAGAAACTTTTGTCTCCAATCTACCTATGAAAATAGGGAGGCTTGGAGGATTTAGACTTTTCCAGGTCATGAAGCTTACAGATGGCAGAGGTGAGATTCAAACCTGAAAAGGTTAATGCCAAAGTCGGTGACACTCTAACAGTGCACTCTAATGGCTGGTCAGGTCTGCCCTAGACAATTAAAAAGGTGTGCTTTTTAATTGGTGAGATGCGATGATTTAATGGTTAAGTGGTTTCAACAGGAAACTGCTCTTGCTCTTCAACTATTGCCAGAAAGAAAGGCTCAAGATTAACTATTCTGAAAACATAATAGTCATTTTGGACAAAGTCTTTGAAATGTAATTAACTTGTAACAAAACTATGCAGCAGATTAAATTATTCAGTTCCTTATGGGTACATTGTCCACATAATTTATTGGCATGATCATTCAGTTTTTCATCTAGAATTTACAGAGCATCTGTAATATTCAAGCACTCTTCTGGGTACTGGTGATAGAACTGTGAAAAGAAGACAAAGTCTCTGCCCTCAAGAAGCTTACATTCTGGTAAGAGAAATAGAAAAAAGATAACCAGACAAAGAAATGAATGATTCATTTTATGTGATGAGTGCTAGGAAGGACATGTATAGGATAGTGTCATAAAGAATAACAGGGATGGGAGGATATTTAACCTGAGAAATGAAGAGTAAGAAGGAGACAGCCATGCTTTGTGCAGCGGGAAGGAACTTTCAGGCAAACAAGTCTTGTGTTCAAAACCTCTGAGCTATAAAAAGGCTTGGATTGTCCCAGGAACCAAAAGAAGTTGAGTGATGACAGTGGTGATTGATGGGGAGAGGAACATGAGATGACATTGACAAGGTAGACTGAAGCAAGATCCTATAGGGCAAGGGGTTTGGATTTTGTTCTAAGTGCAATAATAAGACATTGAAGGGTTTGAGATAGAGGAGTGGTGAAGAATCCACTGTAGATTCTGTGTGGAGAGCAAATTGGAGTGGGGGAGGATGAAAGTGGAGAGACCAGTTACAGGGCTTTTTTTTTTTTTTTTTTTGAGTTGGAGTCTCACTCTGTTGTCTAGGCTGAAGTGCAGTGGCACACTCCAGTATCGACTTGCTATGATCTGACTATCCTTCCGCCTCACCCTTCCAAGTAGCCAGAACTACAGACACACGCTACCATACCCAGCTAATTTTTTATTTATTGTAAAGATGAGATCTCGCCAAGTTGCCCGGGCTGGTCTCAAACCTGTGGTCTCAGGCTTTCCACTTGTCTCAGCCTCCCAAAGTGCTGGGATTACAGGCTGAGCCACGGAGCCCTGCCTTATGGGGCTTTTAAAATCTCCCTTTACACCTGTAGTGGTCACAGTGTTATGGGCTCAGCCTGTGTCCCCTAGAAACTTATAAGTTGAAGCCCTAACCCCCAGTACCTCAGGCTGTATTTGGTGATATAGGACCTTCAAAAAGGTAATTACGGCCAAATGAGGTCATCAGGGTGGGCTGTAATCCAATATGACTGTTCTCTTTGTAAGAAGAAGATATTAAGGCACAGGCATACACAGAGATGAAAAGATATGGGTGACTTGAGAGATACTTCTAAGGAAGAATTGACAGATTAAATATGAAGAGTGGAGAAGATGGAATTAAGGGAGACTCCCATATCTCTTGGCTTATACAACTGAGTGGATAGTGGTGTCATTTACTGAGAAGAGGAGAGTTGGGGCGGACCATATTTGGGAAGAGAAATCAAAAAGCTCTTGACTTGTTAAATTGAGTATGCTCATTAAGCCTCTGAGTGGAGATATAAAGTAGGTAGATGGCTAAAACAAGTCTGAAGATGAGAGAAAATATAAGATTTGGAAACAGAAAGTTGACGGTTGAATGCATGTCAGTGGTATTGAAAGTCAAGTGAGTGAAGAGCTCACTTAGGGAGAAGAGATAGAGAAAAGAGCTGAGAGTCTTAGAGGACACTCATGTTTAATTATCTGGCAAAGGAAGAAGAGACTGAGAAGGAATAGCCAGTGAGGCAGGAGAAAAATCAGGAGTCTATGGTATAAGACAAAAAGAGAAGAAGGTCTAAAGAAGGGGGAAGGGATTAACTGTGCCGAATGCTGCTGAACAGTTGAGTAGAATGCCAATAGGAGAATGTTCCATGGATTTGCCAAGGTGAAAATCACGTTGCCCTTGACAAGAACACTAGGGAGGTGGTCAATGAAGCTAAAATGAAGTGAATTTGGAGTGAATGGGAACTGACTAAATGGAGACAATATGTGTTAATATCTATTCTTAGACATTTGATTTTGGAGAGGAGTGGAGAAGTGAGGCAATAATTGGAGGGTTGAGGAATCAGGACACCAGAGTAAGGAAGAGATAGACGTTGTAGAAGAGGGAGGAAAGGTCAGAGGGAGTAAAGCTCTTTCAGGGAGAAGGGGGTGAGATCCTGGGCACCCTTGCAAAGACTAGGTGCTGACAGGAGGAGGGATATTTCCTCCACCATATTAGTGTGGAGGAAGACGCTGGTATTCTTAAGCTTCATTTGATGCCTTCCATTGTCTCGAAACAGGAGGCCAGGTCATCAGCTGAGAGGAGGAGAGAGAAGAGAGTTGTTGAGAAGAGAGAAGATGAGAAAGAGCCGGTTAATAGACTGGTGTGTCAGTCCAGGTCCTCTGAGAGGCAGATGCCAAGGTGGGGATAAACATGCAAGGATTTTATTGGTGGAACCACCTGTGTGAAAAGGTGAGGAGCGAGCCCTAAGAGACTGAGTGACTTGTCCAAGAGTGATGCAGCTCTCACCCTGAGTGAAGGAAAAAAGAAAGAAGGTTGGATGGAATCATCCTAGGGAAGGTTTGGCAAGATCTATGTGGAGTCAAAGTCAGCTGTCAGAGAATCCCCTGTTTCTCTGAAGGTGCTTGACTTGTTATTCCTGCCGAGCTCAGTCATTGGCTGCAAGCAGTCCGTGGAAAAGGGGGCCTTAGAGTCAACATAGTGATAGATTTCAGAACACAATGGCTGGAGCCTTTGCTTAATTACACCCTGCAAGGCACATTCTCATGGCCACCACAATGGAGAAAGTAAGCTTACTTAGAATAGATACAGTCATACTACCAGGCAGTGTTGGGCATCTATTTGAAGTTTAAGGTTATGCATTTAAATGAAAGCCATCTTTCTTTGGAAACTGATGCTGAAATTTAAATACTTCATGAATACATGATTGAGCTCTACAGCTCTGGTGAATCGTTGGTAATTTTCAGTCTGAACAAATTTCAGGCCAGCATCAGTTACCAATATTCTACAGCATGAAGTTTTGAGACCTTGGCTTCAAATGTTTTTCTATTCTGGATTGGACCCAGAAGTATATTCTACAGCATGAAGGTTTGAGACCTTGGCTTCAAAGGTTTTTGTGCTCTGGATTGGACCCAGAAGTATTTTCTGAGAATAAGTTTGTTTCTTCTAAGTACTGCCCCATTCCAGTCCTGGACAGAGACAGGATCCTTCTGTTCAAGTGAGAGTCATCATCAGGTTATTAATTCTCAAAGGCTGATGCCAGCAGGTAGCTTCTGAAAAGTTGGTTTTTATAAATATTATTTTTCTGATACCAAAAGTAATAAATGTAAAAAAAATCTGAAAACTATTCTATTAGTGATCTGCTCAAATTTCTCAAACTCCCCCACCTCTCTGAGCACATGGTTCTCTTAATGTATTGATGACTTTCTTTCTCAAGCACCTCCATCCCCCTTCTTGAGGACTTTCTCTAGCCATAAGAGCTTTCTTGGCCTGAACACAGGGTGATTGAAACTGCCAGGAAGTGTTGGGTAGTTAACACTCCCAGGAGCAATCCTCAACAATGGGGGGAGAGAGTGGGTGGATAACTATCTTGACCCTTAATGGGACTGTCCTGAGATGTGTTCCATGGAATATCTCAGAGTTTTCCTGGACGTGGGGGAGGGGGTTATCTCTGGTTGCCAACAGGAGTAACCCACTCCTCAATGCATACTTTATGACTTTCTTTCTTTCTCTATTTTACATACCCAGCCTGCTTCTAGTGCACCCTGGAATTATCTCCCAAACAGCCTGCACCTAAATTCTCCTTTCAGAAGTGAGGGGAATCCAAACTAGCATAAGCACAAAGCAGTCAAATTCTACCACTTAGAGATAGACCGTTGACAATTTATATGCGTCACTCTTTCGATTCTTTCTCTCTCAGAGATATATATATATATATATATATATATATATACATATTTCATTAAGAAGTAAGGTTAAGCCGGGCTCGGTGGCTCAGCCTGTAATCCCGCGCCTTTGGGAGGCTGAGGTGAGTGGATTGCCTGAGCTCGCGGGTTCGAGACCCGCCTGGGCAGGCAAGACCTCATCTCTATAATAAAATCAAAAAATGAGCCGGGCGTGGTAGCGCATGCCTGTAATTCCGGCTACTCGGAAGGCTGAGGCAGAAGGATCGCCGGAGCCCAGCAGGCGAGGCTGCGGTGGCCGGGAGCGGCCACTGCACTCCAATCTGGGTGACCGAGTGAGACTCTGACTCAAAAAAAGAAATAAGGTTAATATTACACTTTTTTTTCTAAGTTTTTCATGCTGTACATCATATTTTGTTTCTGAGTTTTTAAAAACTGTAAAATTACAGACATTTGTCAGGTCATAAAAATTGTGATATATAAAACAATTGTTAATGACTGTCTGGTATTCCTTTGGATGTGTGTTAGACTGATTTTTAAGATTACCAATATGCCTTTAATCAATAATGGAAACTTAGCTGAGTTTTTTCTAAATAATTTATCTTTGAACTATGTGTGACCCAACTTTTAGCATACATTTATGTAGGATTGCTTGATGAATATGCAGTCTACTCTTTAAATAAGGTGGATCTTATTTGCCAATTCACATCATGTAAGGCTACTATGGATTTACGTATTTGGCCTTTCTCCTTTTGCCGCTTTGATTTGCTGGTAGAATTGCTGATCCTAAACTGAGGTTTGGAATTTCACCCACAGGAACCCTGGGGAACCAGCCATTGAAAACGTACTGTTGTGTAGCTTGCTGGAAAGCTGTTGAGGACACTGTGAGACTTCCTCTGTATGAAAAATTGGAGGAAAAAGTCCACTCAAGGCCCAGAACAAGAAATAAGAGATTGAGGAACTGGCTTTCTTTGATCTTTTGTACCTTGTCAGTTTTGTGACATCTACATTCTCATTTTTGCTTTGTTTCATAGGAATCTCAGAGTCCAATTCATATCCTACTTTTGGCAAGATCAGCGTAAATGACTGGGTACTAAATTTCTTTCCACATTAAAATTTTTTTCTACCTCTCCTTTATTTTCTCCTTACATTTGCTTTCTTTTCAAATTAAAATAAAAATCTTACACTGGGTAGATTTTTCAAGTCACCTCAAAGACATTTTAATGATATGCAGTATATATATAGCTTCCTCTTCCCCACCATTTCTTCTCCCCCCTCCATGAGTTGTCAGGGACTTCTACTTGCTTTGGGGAGAGGGGCACAAGGGCTGTCCTAGACTATTGATTTAGACATCTGGGTGGGGCTCAGCAGTCTCAGGACCCAAGTGGGCCTTTCTCTGCCATATGACGACCAGCGGTGCTCAGCCAGCTGTGATGGGCAACTTTGCCATACAGAGATGTGAACTGCTTCTGCTCAGGTGTCAAATCTGTTTGTGGGAAAGACAAGAAACAGGCCACATATGTGGGCATCCTTTCTCCACAGCCCCCAGGCACTCAACACCCATGGTGCTGGCAGCCTCTCACACAGACCCCCTTCTCCCTAGAGCTGGGTCTCCATCTCCAGCCTCCATCTGTGCCATCCCCACTCCCATGATGGAGGGGGAGGAGTGCCTCCCACGGCAGGGAGAAGGTCACCTGCCCAGCCATCTCCTGCTGCTCTCTTCCCAGTCCTCTTCATTTCCCTTGAGCCCTGCTTATTGGGCTCTCAAGAACATCATGTGGAATTGGGGACAACCCAACTGAATATTCACTGTGTTCTTCTCTTTATGCATCTTTAAAACTTTTTTTATTTGTACAAATGTATAGGTACACGTGAAATTTTGTTATATGTACATAATGCGTAGTGATCAAGTCAGAGTATTTAGCCATTCATTGAATGCAATACATGTTTGGTTTCTATAGTCACCCTACTCTGCTATCAAGCAATGAATGTGTTCCTTCTATATTACTGTATGTTTGTAACCCACTTCTCATCATCCTTCTCCCACCTCCACTCACCCTCCCCAGTCTCTGTTATGCATGTTTCTACTCTCTACCTCTATGTGTTCAAAATTTTAGCTCCCTCAAATAAGTGAATTCATGTGATAGTTGTCTTTTTGGGTCTGGTTTATTTCATTTAACATAATAACCTCCTCCATGCTGCTGCAAATGACATGATTTCATTCTTTTTTATGGCTGAATAGTATTCCATCATGAATATATGCCATATTTTCTTTCTTCATTAATCTGTTGATGAAGACTTAGGTTGATTCCATATCTTTGCTATTGTGAATAGTGCTGCAATAAATGTGAGAGTTCAGGGAGCCCTTTGATATGTTGATTTCTTTCCCTTTGGGTAATACTCAGTAGTGAGACTACTGGATTTAATGGCAATTCTATTTTTATTTTTTTTGAAATTCTCTGTAATATGTTCCATAGTGACTGTTTATATTCCCATCAACAATGTGTAAGAGTTCTCTTTTCTCCACATCTTCACCAACATCTGTTATTTTATGTCTTTTTTAATAATAGCCATTCTAACTAGGGTGAGATGATATCATATTATGGTTTTGATTTGCATTTCCCTGATGATTAGTGATGTTGAGCATTTAAAAAATATACCTGTTGGTCATTTGTATGCCTTCTTTTAAGAAATGTCTACTCATGTCCTTTACCCACTTTTTAACAGGAACATTAGTTTTATTTTGTTTTTTAATTTAGAGATGAGGTCTCACTGTGTTGCTCAGGCTGGTGTTGAACTCCTGAGCTAAAGCAATTCTCCTGCCTTGACCTCCCAAAGCACAAGGGGAGACCCCCCAAAAAACTGGAATTTGTTTATAAAAATTTATATATTTATTCTTACATGTTTAAACTTCAGTCACCTTCAAAATACTCTCTGTTTGCTATAATACACTTACTGAGACACATTTTCCACTGCTCACAACAGTTTTTGAATTTGTCAATTTTGATGGCTTTTAGTTCTTCTGCATTTTTTGTTTCACTTTGTCCACATTGGCAAAATGTTTCCCTTTGAGAACATTTTTCATCTGGGAAAACAAAAAAAGGTCACTGGGGCAAGATCAGGTGAATTGGGAGGGTGGGGCCCAGGGGTCATGCCATTTTTGTCAAAAACTGCTGACACTCAGCACAGTGTGGGCAGGTGCACTCATAAATCGCCCATGATGAAATGGGCAGATGTGTGGAAAAAAAATCTCCAAAAATAATTCACTGAAGCAGAGTGCAGCCTCTCACAACAATGCTAGCTAGTACACCAATGTCGATGGGTTCCTAGAAAAATTACTTAGCGGGAGAAGCCTGTTCTACAAGGGGTCTGCCCTCCAAAAGATAATTCCTTTGTTTTTGGGTCCCCCCTGTACTAGGATTACAGGCATGAGCCACTGCGTCCAGCCTTACCAGGACTGTTTGTTTTTTTCTTGTTGCATTGTTTGATCCTTGTATATTCAGGATATTTGTCCCTGTCAGATAAATCATTTGCAAATATTTTCTCCCATTCAATAGGTTGTCTCTTCACTTTGTTGATTATTTCTTTCACTGTGCAGAGGCTTTTAGTTTAATTAAGTCCCATTTGTCTGTTTTTGGTTTTGGTTTTGTTGCCTGTGCTCTCTGCTAAGAGAATCTTAATTTTTCTGAGCAATGTGCAAGCCACAGACTGATGACTGGAGAGGGAATAGAAGAAGAAAAGCAACTGATTTATCTAGATTTGTATGGTTGAAATATATACAAATATGTGTATTTAAAATGTATATATATTTAGACTATATATTTGAATTTACTTTATTTTATGGATATCTATATGTGCATATGTGTGTGTGTGTCTGTGTATGTATACCTCTCAGATCTGATCATGTCATGCCCTGCCTTAAAACTCTTTTATCGTTTCTTCTTGCTTACTGTAGGATAAAGTCCAGACTTTCCTTGGCACACCCTCTACCCTCTCCAACCTCTCCACTCTTCACTGCCAAGTTCCGCTTCAGTCAGCCTCCTCCCCACCCCCATTCTCAGGCTCTCAGCATGGGTACCACTCACTGGCCCTTTTCGTGAATGTTGACCTTTCTCACTTCTCTGCTTTTGCACAGTCTGTTCACTCTGACTACATACCTCTCCCATCCCTCCCTATCAGTTGCCTGCTTTGGAAAGTTCTAGTCATTCATTTCAAGTGAACTAACTGTGCCTTCTGAGCTAAGCCCTTTAGAGAGGGCAGGGTCTAGCACAGTGCAATCAATGCTGAACCAACTCTTAAGGACTCAAGGCTGAGCCAGGAATTCCTTCCTTCCAGCTTTCCCCAGAGCTCTTGGCTCACTTGTTCCTCCATGAGAGCACAACCCAGATGTGTGCTGTTCATGATGGTGCCTGCTTCTTCCTTGACACCCCTCAGGGCACCACTTGTGTCTCTCTTCCAGAAGGGCAACCTGCACAGGGCTTAGCACATGGTTGCCGCCCATCATATGTTTGTTGAATGAATAGATCTGTATATTTAGATCACTATGCATGGAACACATAAACTGGAAGCACAGAAACTGAAACAAAATGTCAGAGACATTGTTCAAGAAATGCCTGTTCAAAAAATCAGGACCAGTGATAAAGCCTCTCCCACATAGATGACTAGTTCACTAAAGAAAATGGAATTTGCTTTGCAAAGACTTGGACATCACCACAGCTCTTTAGGAAGGCAGTGGTGGTTTGTTTTGGCACCCTTCCGACTGTTGTCATGGGTGGCATGTGGTTGTAATAGTCACAGCTCTTGCAGCAACTGGACTAGCGGCAGCAGGTGCAGAAGCCAGCCTGAGAGAGACCCCAGACTACCTCTACCCTCTAGACCTGAGCAGAGGAGATGGCCCATCTGCTTCTCCTCCTCACATCTGTTGCGGCAGGAAATCCAAGGCCATGTTTCTGATTTTCTATTCTCATTAGCCCTTAGACTCTTGGCTGGTTTTCTGGCCTTTCTGATTGCCAGATCTGGCCTCGGGCCTGATGAGCATGGATACCCTTTTAAGACTGCGACAGGATCAAAGGATTGTTATTTTCCTAGACTGAGCTGCCTTCCAATTACTCTCTTCATTTTCATATTTCCAATGACTTCCTATTCCTTCTCTCCTTGTGTGAAATTTCTAACATCTATCAGCACATAAGACCTACAAGGGCAGGTATTTTGGCTGTTTTATTTACTGTCATAGCCCCATCACCTAGAACAATGACTGGTACAAAGTTGATATCTTACTGAATAGAAAAGGAATGAATTAAAGTATAAATGAATGGACACCTGCTCAAAGAGCCATCTTTTACAACTAAACGAAAGAAGGACACAAGCATTCCTTTGGTTGTTTTTCCAACTGGAAATCTCTGCCTGTGATCTGTGATGGCTTAAGTCTGGCTCTGTCTGAGTGAGGGATTTCTAGACGAGCTGGTCTTATTCTTCTGCCTTAAGGATTCCAGGACAGCAAGGCAAAGGGAAAGGAAATGGGAAGGGCTAAGGGACGAGGTGGCTGCTTTGGGAACCTCATTACCCAATGAAATTTCCTCTGGCGGCTTCCCGCCTTGGCCTGGAGCCTGCTCCTGCCTCCACTCCTGCCCTGCCTAGGAGGTTGGCTTTGGTTACAGTGGGCTCCGGAGTCAAGAACAATAAAAAGAGGAGGGACCTGTTCCATGGGGTCAGAGGTCAGGGAGTGGGATTGTAGGGCGGGGAGCCCTGGTTCTGTGTAGCATCCGGTTTTAAGAAACTCTGTTTAGAAATAGAAGTGCAGCTCTCTGGAAAATGGGAGGGCTCTGGCAAGCCTCCCAGGCCAAGGAACGGCAAGTTCCTGCCAACTCGTGAGGGAAGTAGGGGATTTGTGGGGAGGGAGGAGGGAATAGGGCATTGGAGGGAGCAGACACAACCCAACAACATTTTCCTTGGTAAAAAAACCTTGCTCTGAAATAAACATGTTTCTGAAAATCGGGTCTTATCCTTCCAAGCTGTGTGCACACAGCCCGCCTACTTCCTGTGAGTGCAATTATTCCCAGGTGTGTGTGTGTTTGTTTTCAAAGAAGGAATATTATAAGCTATTCATGGTCACTGCCTGAGAATTCTTTGGTGTAATGAGATGGAAAAAACAATCTTTATCCTATGTATTTCTGAGGCAGAAACAGGTCTTCTAACCTCTGTCTTAGGACAGGGCTGGGAAACACTTTTTCTCCTGTGAAGGCTCCTTTTCAGCCTATTAAGACCAGAAGACCAATAATGACCTCTTCGGAGCCTTTTAGGCTGGAGGGTATAAAGGATCCAGATGTGCTAGAAATCTGCTCTGGCAGACTGACCTGGGCAGGTGAGCTCTCAGGGAGGCCCAAGGAGCCTTGTTAACAAGGGGGAAGTAGTTACACATTTTTTTAACTGCAAAAAGATACAAGATCAACATTGTCCAAATGAGACCAGAGTGGGTACTGAGACCATCAGTCTGTAATAACTCATTCTCCTTTCTAGAACCCCAAATCACAGCTGTCCCCAGGTGGATTTGTGGCATTTCACAACTGCTATGGCTTCAGAGCCTCCCTCACCTCAGCTCCAGTGCTGAAGGAAGTCCGTCATCTCAGGAGGTAAATTATGAATCCAGGACACCTCGGAAGCCCAAATGGAAAAACCCATATCAGGGAGGGGAAACAGGAAAAAAAAATTATGTTTTTTTAAAACCACTCCCTTCAGAAGGCTCTTTGAGAAGGGTGGATCATCTTTGCTGCTCTGGGAACTCTTCATTCATTGCTAGTGGAGGAGAAACTGGCACAATCACTTGGGAGCACTTATTATATTCTATAGGAAAGTCAAGATGTATAAAACGTACAACCCAACAATTTCATTCCTAGTTATATATCTTAGAGTGGAAATCCTTAAGCCATTTGGTATTAGTATCCCGTACACTCTTAAATATTATGGAGAAGCCCAAATAACTTTCATTTAGGTGAGTTATATCGATCAATACTTAACATATCAGAAATTTTTTTTGAGTTGGAGTCTCACTCTGTCACCCAGGCTGGAGTGCAGTGGCTCACAGCCACTGTAGCCTCGACCTGCTGCGCTCAGGCAATCCTTCTGCCTCAGCCATCCAAGTAGCCGGAACTATAGGTGCGTGCCACCATGCCCAGCTAATTTTTTGATTTATAGTAGAGATGAAGTCTCACCAAGTTGCCCAGGCTGGTCTTGTACCCCTGAACTCAAGCAATGCTCTCACCTCGGCCTCCCAAAGTGCTAGGATTACAGGCTTGAGTCACTGTGCCCGACTAAACATATTAGAAATTAAAACTAAGAATTCTAAAAACTAATCCATTACAGACCAAAAGAAATTAAAAGTTTATTAAAAATAACTATATTTTCCAAAAAAATTTAGGGTGAATAGAGACATGCTTTATAGTCTTGCAAATCTGGCTTAATAGAAGTCAGTAGAATTTTCCTATCTGTTTCCGTATTAATCTGTTGTGATGTCATATGTTGTGTAGCCGCTGGAAAACTCCACTGTTCACCTATGAGAGAATGAGGGTAAAAATGGCAAATAACATCTTGGTGTAATTATGAAAACAGTTTTGTATTCATGGACCCCTCTGAGAGGGCCCTAGGGGCCCCCCAGAAGTCCCCAGGCCACATTTTGAGAATTGCTATTCAAGAAAAAACTCCACATTTCTATCCAAGAAGATGTGTACAGACATGTTCAGAGCATGCTTAATAACAGCAAAAAACAACTTAAATGTTTATCAATAATAGAATGAATAGTAAAGTATGGCATATTCACAGTATCAACAAATGTCACTAATACTTTAAAAATCATAAAATATGATTTTATATTTATAGAGTTCAAAACCATAAAAATATGTTATTTAAGGCTATAAATAAGCTTATAAATAAGGCCAGGCACAGTGGCTCACACCTGTAATCCCAGCACTGTGGGATTCCCCCCAAGGTGGGAAGATTGAGCCTGGAGTTTGAAACCAGCCTAGGCAATATACTGAGACGGTAAATGTACAAAAAATAAAAAAAATTAACCGGACATGGTGGAGCATGACTGTGGTCTCAGCTACTTTGGAGGCTGAGGCCAGAGGATTGCTTGAGTCCTGGAGTTTAAGGCGTCAGTGAGCCATGAGTGTGCCACTGCACTTCAGCCTGGACAACAGAATGAGACCCTAACTAAAAAAAAAAAAAAAATTATAAATACATTATAAAATCATAAAGAAAATGAATGATTGGATTATAGGGAAAGGAACAACATTGCAGAAGGCTATACATAAAGTTTCAAAGATATTTCTGTGCCAGTTATGATGGGCTAGTTATGCTGTAGTAGCAAACAACTATTAAAATCTCAGTGGCATTCTGCCCATCAAAAGAGGACTGGATTAAAAAAAATGTGGTACATATACATGATGGAATACTACACAGCCATAAAAAAGAACAAAATCATGAATTTTGCAGCAATCTGGATGGAACAAGAGTCTATAATACTGAGTGACCTCTCATAGAAACAAAGATCCGAGTATCACATGTTCTCACTCATATAATGGACCTTGAACATCCAATGTAATACTATAAGAAAATGACTGACGGTACTGGGAAACTATGGGGGGGGTGGGATTAACAGTAGCAGATATCTGTCTGGGGAAGGGGAAACACCTCTTATCAACAGGGTGCCTGAATGAAACGTAATTGTACACCTAACCCTTAACTGTACCCCACAAAACCATAATAAAAAATATTGATAAAAAATAAAATAAAAAAATAAAATAAAATCTCAGTGGCTTAAATACTACAAAAGTTCATCATGGGTCAACTATAGGACCTCCATCAATTGATATGTCTCTATTAAGTGGGCAGGAAGAGAGAGCATGACCAATCATGCACTTGTTCTTAAAGACCATCCAGAAGTGACACCTGTTGCTTCTGCTTACATTCTACTAGTGGGAGCAAGCTATGGCCATGCATAACTTCAAGGGAGTAGGGAAGTGCAGTCCCACCGTGTGCCCAGAATGAGGGAAACTGAGACATCAGCAGTCACTTGGCATTATTGTTCTACTTCTTAAGTTGAGTGGTGGATATAAATGTATTTGCTTAATTATTATTATCTATACTGGATAGCTATATTTTTACAAATTTTAGGTATAAAATATTAGCAGGGAAGGAAGGAGAAAAATAATAGATACCTAGTCCTTAACTGCACTAAACAATTTCATGTATTTGGATTCTAAAAACTGTGGGAGCCTGGAAAGGGGAAGGCGAGAGCTGAATTGAGAAGCATTGGGCAGTGATCTTTAAACTAGGTAAGCTTGTTTTCAGGGTCCATGAACACATTCTAAAGGGTTGCAGTATAGGCAATATCAAAGAAATCAGTTTCTAAATGCTCACTCTCAAATGTCCTCTTTCCTAAAGCTGGTCTCCCTGAGAATGTTCCTATGTTTGGGCTGCTCTTTTCTCTCAAAAGTGTCTTTTTGGCAGTTTTTTTTTTTCCCAGAAGAAAGATCTGGCCCACCCCACCATCTTGTCATTTGTAAAAATCTCCAGGCTCCAACCAAAGAGACAATGCAAAGTATTGATTTGAGCTTAAAAGTGAATTATGCTAATAATTGAATTACAAATCATTTTACAAATTTGATATTATCCAATTATTTTAGCAAAGGTGAAGGAGAAACTAATGAACATTTAATAATATTAGTATTAGCTAGCATAGCTTTAGAGCTTTATGGTCACAGCAAAGGAAAAAATTCGAATTTGTGTACATTTTAGATAAACGTTAAGGTGATTAATAAAAGATTTTAATCATAATGTAGATTACGATAAACGTTTTGTAGGGGAAGAAGGGAAATACAAACTCAAGGAGAAAAAAGGAATAATATAAAATTTTTGACTGTTAAAGAAGAGCTTGTTCATGATATTTTTAAAAAGATAACAGAGGATATCAGAATACATTTAAACATCCATATAATTAAATATTAGCTATTTAATTTATTATTACTTAGTTATTATGAATAGTTAAATATTCATATATGCCATAATATTATTTTAAAATGTTTCACTGTTAAAATATTTCAAATTTACAGAGTAGTTTAATATTTTGCAGTTCAAGGCAAAAATGTTTAAATACAGCACAAAAATTTTAAGAAATCCCATTAGAGGAGAAAAAAAATATTTTAAGGTCGGGTATATAATATTGCAAAATTCTTTTAGGGGATATGCAGGCAAATGCTTGAAGACCCCAAACTAGGTGGCATTGACTATTCCTTACGATTCTCTGGATTTTGTGGGTATGGTCTAAGTTACTCTAGTGAGTGGTCATTGCCAATAACAGGAGACATATCTCCCAATGGAAAGTTTCACTTACAATCAAGTGTCCAACAAAACAAAATCAAAACACATAAACAAGCGAATACAACCCTCCCATGTCTCTCTCATAAGTATACACCTGAGATACACACACAAACACACACACACACACACACACACACACACACACACACACCCATTGACCTCCCCACTTACAGGCTCCCATTCCCACAATGGCAATTCTGGTGTACACGGTTCTTGAAACACATTGTAGAGAAACTTGAGTTTGGTTAGCAACATGGGGTGGTCCAAGATCAGACATCCCACTTGAAGTTATTTACATTTCTGCAGTATAAATCCTCTTGGCCTGAGCAGCCCTTGACAGAGCCTGCTACATGCACAAATGTCTTGGTCAGGTGTTTAGTTCAGTTTTGGTGGAAATCAAGGCAAGGGCCTGAGTTTCACATCCGAGTAGGTGCAGTGCAAAAGTGGCACTGTGACTCAAACTGAAAGAACCCAGCAGAAGTAGAAACTAGGAGTCAAAGATGAGGTCCTACGCTACCCCATCTCCAGCCTGAGGACATGCAGACACCCTGAGGGCAGTGGTTTTTCCAGAGAGTGGACCCGAGGCTAGGGTCCATTGCTCTGCATTTTGTCACGCATGACGAGCAGCTTGTTGACGCTCAGGCCAGAATGGACTCCTTGTAGTACTACTCAACTCCAGGTGTCAGGAATGGCTTGGCCATTCCCAGAGGCAGTAAAAGGGCAATAAGGACAGAGGAGACTGAGCAGGCAGGTCTCCAAATGACCTCATGTCACCACAGCCACCAACCTACTCTGGTGCTGAAGGAAATGGGAAAATAGGCCGATGACCCAGAAGTGCTTCCCACACAGGTGAGCACTGACAGTCAGAGAGAAAGGTGTGTCATCTTGGCAAGCTAGTGGGAAGGGAGCACTCATGGGAGCTGGGATTCCGGAGTGGCAGCCCTGACTCAGCCTCGAAGGGCTTCCACCCTTAGCGAGGCCCTGCCCAGGTCGGTGGGTGGGAGGGGCTGTTGCTCAGCACTGGCCCTGGGACTAACTCCCGGGAAGTGGCAGCAGGACGCTGGCAGTCTTGGCTCCATATCAAAGGCTGGCATCTATCAGTTGGATTTTGTACAAAGTCCAGGATGAGGCTGAAAGAGAATGTGAAAATGCCAGGGAAGCCAAAACAACTTTCTATAAATAGGCGTCAGACCCTAGGCAGGGTGAGAGCCTGCCCTTGGCCTTGGGAAGGAAAACACAAACATTAGTCTGAAGTGGAAAACCAGATACCACCCTGTTGGAAGACAAAGGGTTGACTCAAGGAAACTCCAAGAGGCAAGGACGCGAAGAAAGACGGGGTTGTGTTATATCTATTATTTGAATGTTCCTCTGTCTGTCACTCCCGAAGGCCTCAGAGCCTGTTGTCGCATCACAGGGTGAATGCCAGGGCAAGCTAACAAGGGGTAAGAGCTCATAGCAGCGTTGATGGCCACTGCAGGAGAACTCTGGTGATTTTACACTGTAATGAGGGACAGGGAGGCATTCAGACTTTTAAGAAACATTAAATTCCTGATAAAAGTCTACAAAGCCAATGAATCATTCTCATCCTTTCTTTTACTGCAACTCATGTGACCTTGACCTGCATGACTCACTCCTATGGACATTGCCAGATTTTGACATAACTGTCACATTTGTGTGCAATCCCTAACCCTGACTTTGCCTCTATCTCTCTAGCTTGGGAGTAAAGGAAGAATATGCGTAAAAGTATTGTTATTATAGGGTAACCTTGGATTTGTGTAATTCATTAAAACAGTCAATTCATTGCAAAATTGAGGAATGAGATGAGATTGCAATTCTTTTATCTGCTCCATCAGTTTGGCTCTAGCCTCATCTCTCTTACTGTAAGAATGGCCTTCTCTCTTTCCCAGGGTCTCTTCCCTGTGATGAGCCCAAGAAATCCAGGTTTCCAGTATGCTTATTTGAAACCCAAGCATCCGTCCTGGTCTCTTGGGCCAGTGGAGCTGCCTTGGATGCATGCCAGGAGGCTGTGGGGCTCTTCAGCCACTGCCATGCTCAGGGTGCCCAGACAACTGCCAAAGTCTGCAGGACTGGAGCCTGGACAGGCGGAAAAGGTCTTCGACACACTGTTGCTGCAGCTGCTGCTAGTTTGTAATTCCATAACCCCATTTGGGCCTCAGAGCCTGACCTGGTCACCTCTATCTTCTATACCTTTGAGGTTGGGACTCCTCTTGTTGCTGATCCTGGAGTTTGTGGGTGTCTCAGGTCATAGCCAGCAGCTGTGGTACGTTTCCTACTGGCAATTGTCCTTTGAACACAAAACAGGACAACTTCTGCCAAGCTCAGCTGGGCTGCCACTGAAAGGAAACTGCAGAGCCACTTAGCCACTTACCCAGGGCACAGTCTGCCTAAGAGAGCATGTCTGGACAGTTTTCATGCCTGCCCCTCACAGACTGAGGATCACAGTCCCCTTCTTCCTCTGCATTCCTGCATCCCAAGCCCACATCTGGTCCCTAGCACAGAAGGGGTGACATGTTTTTCAAGGAGATAAACTCCTCTGGGTTACCTCAGAAAAAAACGTCCTTGGAGTCCTGCTTATGGCCAAGGAGTGAGGGGGTGGGAGGAGGGGAACTGTGACTTAGTATTTGAGAACTGCTGTGATCTTGACATTGTGAATTGTGCCCTCAGCACAAATGTCTTCTCAGTCCCAAACAAGCCATGATCTATCCTCAGTCTCTTTCTCAGGGGACTGTGTTGCTCTATGACCATCCTACAATATCAGCTATATCAGCTGCAGGTGGTGTTACTTAGGTTTTACTAGCTGCTGTAACACACTGAGCCCCAATTTAGTGACTTAACGAGTTAGAAGTCTACTCATCACTCCTGTGAGCGTCCCATATCAGATTCCTAGTCAATGAGGGCTTTTTGTCACTTGGTGATTCAAGTGTACAGGTTACGTCAACTGTGTGGCTGTTTCATCCCATGATCTAAAAGTTCTCTGAGTCTAATTGGCGGTTATGGAGAAGTCACAGTCTCTTTTTCTTCTTTTTTAAGTTGTGGTAAAATATATGTAACATAAAATGTACCATTTTAACCATTTTAAAATGTAAAACTCTGTGGCATTAAGTATATTGACATTGTTGTACAACCATGGCCACCATCTCTCTCCAGAACTCTCTCATCTTTCCAAATAAAAGTCTGTGTTTGTTAAGCACTAAATCCCTACTCCCACCTTCCCCCAGCTCTTGGAAACCACCATTCTATTTTCTGTGACTATGAATTTGATTATTCTAGGTTCCTCATATAAGTAGAATCATATAACATTTGTCCTTTAGTGACTGGTTTATTCCACTTAGCATAATGCCTTCAAGGTTACCCATGTTGTAGCAGGTGTCAGAATTTCCTTCCATTGCACATATCTATCACACAGTATTTATCCTTCCATCCATGATGGACATTTGGATTACTTCTACCTTTTGACTATTCACACCCTCTTTTTAACCACTTTGACCTCCAAGTGGCACATGGCATTTCTTATCACAGGATATTGCATAGCCCCACCTACATGCAAGGGAAGCCGGAAAACACAATCCCTCACTAGGGTGATTCTACTTCTTAGAAACAATTCATCTTATGAAAGGCAAGGTACAATTTGTTGGTGGACAGCTAGCTGTTTCTACCAACTCTTTACCTTTGTACTCCCTGTAACAGCTATGTACAGTGGTCCAGGAAAAAAAAGTCTTTCTTTTTCTGGTTTCAGTTCCCAACAGGAAAAGATTTCAAGGCCTAAATGCACTTTCAATAAATAGATAAATCAAACATTTGTGTAGATGTTTGCAGTATCCAGTGTCCTTTTCATATTATATAATGGTTCAAGTTCTGATTCTATCTCTGTCACTTTCCAGTGATATTTATAGAGCCCTTAGCTCAACAATAAATTCAATAAGTAGTAGTTATTAATCTTCAGAGCATCGTGAAATATGTATTATTTTTCCATTCGTACAGATGACGATATTGTACCTCAGAGAATTTAAGCAATTTGCTTCAAGTCATCAGGATAAAAAACCAGCAACCACATCTCTCTGTTGACATACCTTCCATGGAAACCATCATCACGGGTTTGAAAAGTAAACTCGATGTCTTTCAAATGAAACATTGAGCCCCCAAACCAAACTCTGCCTTCTGTGAATGACCTCCTTAAACCAGAGCTGGTGGACCTGAGTTGAACCCCACTACAGAATGTTGGAGGGAGAAGAAATCCCATCACTTAGGAGCCTGTCCTCTCTTCCTGGCCCCAGGGAGCTGCCTAGGACCCCCCTTGGAAAGCAAAGAGTATCTTCCACTGCTGCTGCCACTTTCCAGTATCATTCATAGAGCCCTCCTATATCCCCCTTTTGGCCCCAAGGGATATAATAGGAACAAGAAATGACCTCTTCCCTCCAAAGAGTACATCCTCCAGCCAGTGAGATGGACCTGTGAACACATGGCTTTCATATGGTGTGATGGGTGATACAGAGAGACATATCAAGTGCTACGGGAATTTGTGTGAGGGGCAACCCATTTTGCCCGACATGTTGTGGCAAGCTACAGCAAGACGATGACAACCAAGCTGGATGTAGGTAGCTAAGAGAGGACTGAGGGAGAGCTATTTTGGATGGAAGAGACAGCAAAGTCTCCATGGTGTCAAAGAGCATGAGGTGTATGAGGATGAAGAGTAGGGAGAGTGAGGGCAAAGCATGGGTGGAGACAGTTTGTGGGAAGAGATTTGAAGAGGAAATGAAGTGGGAGGGTCAAAGGGGGAAGAGCCATGATTCTGCAGTTGAGGCATGATTATTAACTGGGGGATAAGAAGATCAGAGCCATCTTTTACCAGCTTCCTCTGACTGGGGTAAAAAAATGGGAAGCATTTCATTCCAACTCCATTCGTTCTCAGAGGGCAGGACCACGGTAGCCACCCTGGGGCTCCCACCTCATACCAAGCTCACTCTAGGCAAAGGCCTGAGGGGAGACCACCTGAGGATGTCCATTCTCCCATGATGGCACTCCCCATTACTCTGGAGGTGATGAAGGACTCCTAACAGACTCTTTCCTCTTCTTGGCTCATCGACTAAGTCAAACCCTGAGCTGGATGTCTGGAGGCCAGGATCTCTATCTGATACTTCCCAAGACAGATTTGAAGCCTGGGGATGCCAGGACCACTGTGCCTTCTCCCTGCTTTCGCAAACTGAAATGTACAAAAGGAGGGGAGGTGATAGAGTGGTATCAGAAACCAATCTAGCCACCCACACCAGGAACTCACCTGCATGCCACTCACACTGGCTTCTCTCCCCATTGCCCTGACAGAAGAATGGATTCCCACACATGTTTTTCTAAGTAATTTACACACAAAGGCAGAAAGCCAAGGAATTCTGGGTTGACAGTAGACATACGATAAGAAATCAACACTGGCCTGGCTCAGTGGCTCAGCCTGTAATCCCAGCACTTTGGGAGGACGAGGCGAGAGGATTGCCGGGGCCGTGGGTTCGAGATCCACCCGGGCAACTTGACAAGACCTCATCTCTACAATAAATAAAAAGTTAGCCGGGTGTGGTAGCGCACGCCTGTAGTTCCGGCTACTTGGAAGGCTGAGGCGGAAGGATCTCCGGAGCCC